>NC_053163.1:132162370-132462370 GCF_016835505.1 Polypterus senegalus | reverse complement strand
AGGCTTAAATACTGGAACAGAATCAACAGAGCTGGCAGGATCAGCATTTGTCAATTCTATAATATTGTTATCTTGAACAATGCAGGCTACGTGAAGAATTAGGTAGGAGAGGAGCTTCAAATGTAAACTACAAATTGCAGACTTCACAGAATGCTAAGGATTGGGGCTCAGTTCAAGTTTGTTGTAACATCTACATAGTACAACAGGATTCGTGCTTGCGTGTGTCCCACTGGCTTAGCGACAACTGTGCAACAATAACAACAACAATATTTATTTCTATAGCGCATTTTTATACAAACAATTTAGGTGACAGTGCTTTAAAAGATGTCAAGACAAGCAAAGTAAAACAAATTAAAATTTGATAGGAATAATAGTGCATAAATAGTATACAAAAATAAATAATGCACACTTACATAAGACAGATATACAATTAAGAGAAAAATGGTGTCCATATATACACAGTAGAATTGATTTTTATTTGTTTGTTTTTTTGGTTTTTTTGTTTCTAAATGACAGCCCAATGATAAAGTCAGAGGGCCGGGGGGACTGAAAAAATAATAAACTCCAGTTAAGGAGCAGAAAAAAAACAAGATCTGTGGGGGTTCAGGCCAAAACGACCACGAGACCCCACTGGACATTCTACCTAACACAGATGTTCTTAAGTAGTACTTTATTGGTTTACTAAAGATAAACTAACAAGATACTAAAGATAGATAGATAGATAGATAGATAGATAGATAGATAGATAGATAGATAGATAGATAGATAGATAGATAGATAGACCATTTATATAGATAGATAGATAGATAGATAGATAGATAGATAGATAGATAGATAGATAGATAGATAGATAGATAGATAGATAGACCATTTATATAAATAGATAGATAGATAGATAGATAGATAGATAGATAGATAGATAGATAGATAGATAGATAGATAGATAGATAGACCATTTATATAGATAGATAGATAGATAGATAGATAGATAGATAGATAGATAGATAGATAGATAGATAGAAAATGTTCTCTACACACACACATATACATTTTTTTCAAATTAAACACAATAATTACATCATCATGAATTGAATACAACATTTACATTGTCTACAATATATGCCTATGTTGCTTTCAGTTTATGATGTAGTCATTGTCTTTAATTCCATTTTCTTTTATTTAATATATACAAGTCACTAAGCCAGATAAAGCTTAAATAAGTGAGAATTTACATTTGACTTGCATCAGGCAGAGATGTCACTGAATTAGACTGTAGTTTAGTAAAGATGCAAAGTGAAGGGATTACATAATAACAACCACATAAACACACTCGAAAAAGAAAGGCCGGGTTCAGAGTAAGGCAATGTAAAGTGCCAGGTCTGAACTGTTGATCTGAAGAATGCTAGAGATCTGACACGGGCGGGCTGTAAGCATCTACAATCATGGGATAAAAACACAAGGGAGGGTCTAAGTAGAAACAATTAGAACATTGGCATTTTGCAAGTTTGGTGTCAATATTGCTGTTCTGTCTGAAAATACACACTCTGATACTGTAATTAAATTTATATTTTTATTAACAGCATCTCACAGACATATCAGGAAATTTCCTCCACCTGTACTCTTAAAAATGTGTGGCACTTTACTGGGTTGTGAAGTTCTTCACAGAATCACTGATGACGAAGCACCATTTCATTCTGGGAAGGGCTCTTTGCATGTTAAATTGATTAATTTCTGTTATAAACAGGTTCCTAATACAAAACAGAATCTTTAATTTATAGTAGGCTACCTAGCAGGATATTGACAGGTGATGAAAGCCTGAACTTAGCCTCTGTTACTGCAAGCATTGAGAGTCCTTTTAAAATCAGGAGCTATTGGTATTTCACAAATCTGTTCTTGTCTGTTCATGTATATTTATGGTACCTGTTATACATCCAAATACATAAAGATTCTTTTTGGAACTGCACTGAAAAACCACTATCTGTACACACCAGTGTTAACTTAACACTTGAAGTATTTATACAGGTGAAATCTTTTATGTTTCCACTTCTAATGATTACTTTTAATGTTGATTATTTGTCTGTGTGTCTGATTTGGAGACAGGGGCCACTGAGGTTAGTCATCCTTTCAGGTATAATATTATAGTATTTTTAACTTGTTAGTTTAATAATATTTTACTTTTGGTTGCTTTTTAGCACACTATGTAATACCTGCTATAGAATGAAAAAGGTGACATTTCAATTAAATTTGAAGTAATTGACTTGAAATATTCAGCATCAATCGCATACTGTACATCTAAGCAAAGATATGCTGCATGATTAGAGTGTATGAGACCACTGTGGAAAATATGAAGTTCAAATTTTACCTGTGGCTCATAGTGAACCAGACAAAGTCACTCAGCCAGTATTTCAGTTTTCAGATTTGCAGCTAAATGGCTGGTTTACACGAATCACACATCTGCAACTGAAGATGAATTTTAAAATTAAAATAAGATGTAATGCCTCACTTTAAATATGTGTAAGAACAACTGATATGAAAGTACAGGATTTGGTTCTTTCAAAAAAACGGAAAGAACTCTGCATTAAGATGGAGCAGAAATTGAACTGGCTTCTAAAGTGATAACAAGTTAATATGAACAATGTGCCTCCTTAAACTGTAATATATATACCATATATAAATAAACTGGAAAGGCTTATAGAAACAACAAACCGTTTAGAAAAATATTTCTCTTTTTCAAAATCAAAATTGGGCTTGACATAGATAGATAGATAGATAGATAGATAGATAGATAGATAGATAGATAGATAGATAGATAGATAGATAGATAGATAGATAGATATGAAAGACACTATATAATAGATAGATAGATAGATATTATAAGAATAGTTTGTTTTTAATCGTTGTATTTAGGATTACTGACTTTCCCTATAGAACACTAAAAGCAATTATATATAATTTTCTGCATACAATACTGTACTTAAACTACTTAAACAAATGTTAGCACTTGTCATACCAAAAACTGTTTTGTTTTTTTTTGTTTGTTTGTTTTTTTGTTTGTTTTTTTGCAACTGCCCTTGTTGTTTTACATGTGCTGTTTCCTTCTCTGAAACATGAATGTTAATGTTGCTTTACTATATTTTTCTATCGGGAATAGCGAACTCCGACTAAATCCTTTTTTATGTAGGAATGAGGATATGTGGGTTAAGAGTGAAAGAAAGGAAGAAAGATTATGGACACGTTATATATCTTCTGAAGAACGTGATTGAAAAAAAAAATCCAGTTTAAACTAGTTCTTTTTTAAGGGTGGTATAGTAGATGAGAATGTATGAAAAAAGCATATTTAGGTGGTTCCTCATTAACTCTTTTATTTTCTTATTTTAATAAATCGTTTAGTTTTCTGAACGTTTACCATGAAATAGATAAAAGTCATAATACTAGACTGACATTTTTAAATAGTGTAGGCGTGTTGGCGTTTGTGTTGTGTCGCCCCGACCCGAGCTGACTTCTGCCTTGTGCATGAAGCTGCCCGGATAGGCTCCGCCCCAGTGCGTGACCTTGAGCTGGGTGAAATTAGTATTAAATGAATGGACACACCTCATACACCTCTAGTCCACTAGATTTTTTTTTTTTTTGTCAAATAGTATATAATTCTAGTTTTAAGGTCCAGTATGGTTTTATAATACTTTTTATACACCTCTCCTTTTGTTAAATTATCTTAGAGCCTGTGCTTCGCTTTTGAGTCCAGGGAACGTTTGTGGCATTTGCCAAGCGTGTGTAAAACAACTGCAGAGACGTTCTCAAGGATGAGTATACGAGCGTGTCGTGTACAGCATTCGTGTAAGTGCGTGTGGCAGTCTGACTAAAGGAATCCCCAGTGCGCACTTAAATACGTGTTTTATAAATTCTTTTTTAGCACCTTGATTTTCATCGTAGTTTTAAATGTTCACAGTATTTTTATAACCCTATGAGTAATATATAACAAAATATAATTTTACAACAGCTCTGTTATTTCGACTAATGTAATTTTTTTATATATAGCAGACATTTTATATCTGTGAATGCAGTGCATTTTACATTCTAAAAATACAGGAATGAATTAAATAAATTAATACATTGTAACTTAAATGAAAATTGTAAATGAATAGAATATTCTAACCATACTTAATACAACACATTCTGCATCGATGAACGGACTAATAACCACTTTTGAAAACCATTGTTTTAGAACCCTTGTTTCTTTATTTCCTTAAACGGTAGCCCAACAACAATCACATATAAAGGTGGCCGACAGATGAGCTGCTGTCTTGATCCCATTCGCACCTGTATGTCCATCATGAAATATTTGCTTCAATAGCATTTTTCAAAAGAAAAATATTTGTAAAAATATTGATCTGCTCTGGTCAATAATAATAATACAAATAATAATAAATCAATAGTATCCGAAATGTCTGGCGTGGCAGAATAAGAAGCACTAGAAGTGCCAAGAATTAAGTAGACGAACTCCTGAAAGTGAGTCAAAGACCCTTGTGTTAGCTGGTCACCTGTCGGCTCACTTTGCCTCGCGTTATTTTTGGCTGCGTTAAAGAAAGAAAGAAAGAAAGAAAGAAAGGGGGGCTCTGAATCTTAAGAAGCAAGTCAATTAAAATGAAGGTAAAAGATATCGGTTCCTTTAGTAGCTGCTGATTTGCACCCAATTAAGAAGGTCGCTGGAACGAAAACCTGCAGCCGCCGTGGCCCTCCTGTGCCTGGAGGTCCATCATACACGCATTCTGTGAAGGTTTTGAAACATCAATTTCTGAAATTACTTTCTGCTTGAAAGATTAGCCAATATTTGTTAAGGCAATATTTGTTAAATTTAGAATGTAAGAAAAGTAACTTGAAAGCAAGCTATTTTGTCTTTAACAAAGCAGAAGAAAAATCCTGATTTATGCTCATATTTAAATCATTGCGAATTTCTGCATAAAGTTCAACTTTTATTGACGTATACTTCACGTTGTATCGATAAAACTGTCAGCATGAAAAATATTGGAGTTCTATTATTATGAACATTTTATAAACATTCTGAAGATATTCATATTTTCACCCGTTCGACTATCCCTTTATTGGAAACATTAATTATTATACGTTTTTAATTTGATTAGCAGTTTATTTATTGATTTATCCATCCATTATCCAACCCGCTATAGCCTAACTACAGGGTCACGGTGGTATGCCGGAGCCAATCCCGCAGCCAACACAGGGCGCAAGGCAGGAAACAAACCATGGGCAGGGCGCCAGCCCACCGCAATTTATTTATTTATTTAATTTTATTTAGTAATTCCCTAGGTGTACAAACCGAGTCACTGCTTTCCTAATGTCCTCATGTTAAGTCCAATTATTATTCTAAAAGAGTGTCTGTGTTAATGAAACAGAGTCCCGACCAGGGTGGGTTCCTGGTTTGCGCTTAATGCTGATTGGTTCAGACGTTCCAGGAACACATTTCGTAATATAGATCCTCCCTACTAAGCAATATTTAATAATTTTGTTGTTCATTTTGCTTGTCTTTTTGGAGGGCGAGAGATATAATTATATATTCGATTCATATTTTTTTTCCTAGAAAGCCTGGTGTATGCCAAATTTCAGTACTTGTTTTAATTCAAAGAAAATTCAATAGTGTTTAGCTACATACATTAACTCTGGAGACAATGAAATTAGACCGTTTTTTGAATTTATTTATGTATTTGTTTATGTATATATCTGCTTTCATATCCGAATGAGGATCGAGCCAGAACACTGTATGTACAGTACACTGCCCGCGAAAATCTGAATTATCTCGATTTGTATTTATCAAAGTATATGTCTTCATGTTTCGTTAAAAAAACTGTCAGTCTTTCAGTCTGATTATGTTTTGTGTTTTCTTCTTCTTTGTCTTTGTTTACAATAATAATAATTGTTGCTATTCATGTTTTGTTAATATATTACTCTTTTGTTCTTGTTGCTTAACTAAAAAGTGTCACCGCATGTTTTATTTGTTCAGTTTAAAATCGGTTTAACGTATGGAAATTCAGAAACATTGAAAATTATTTTAACGCAATAAATGGCAAAACGACTTTGATACCACATATAACAGTTTTTCTTGCTCCTGTTTCTCAACAGACACACGTATATATAAACATCAGTGCAAGTGCGATTTCACCGACAATTGATGGGTGTGATGTTTACTAGCTTACAATTTTCACGCAGATAACAAGCAGCACCTTCGACTCAGATTCTTCAAACTTAAGTTTACCAACATAAAGCAATGAGCCTTCAGCCCCAGCGCCGGTCAAACTGACGGCTGTTGCTCTCCATAAGGTCTCACGTAAAGTCCATTCATTGATCAACACAAGGCTGAATTTAAACAAGGAAACGTAAAGAGGATATGCAATCAAATTTGACTTCTTTTACAAAAGTTAGAGCAAAGACAACCCGGCTCCTTTAAGTAAATGGGAAAACCTAAAGAAACGGCATTGTACATGCACAGCTTTACTGAAATGTCACCATCACGTTATGTTATCATGTAGACGTACTTACAATGATAAATCCACTTGCTTGAACTCGGTGTCGGCGTTATTTACGTGGAGCTGACAGGTGAAATCAAATCGAGAAACACCATGATAATGGAACTACACACACACTTTTAAAAGTGCTGGCTCTGAAAGGGCTCTTCACTTCTGTTTGGCACTCCGTTGCTTGGCAAAGAATCACTTCATTCTGGGAAGGCTGCTTTGCTAGTTCTTTGGGCTTTGGAAAGTTCCTAATATGTGAATAAAACAGAAATGTTTAGTGTATTGTAGCAGGATATTAAGAGGTCAAGAAAACCTGAAAGCCGCCTGTGGTATTGTATTTAGCAAGAGTCCTTTTAAAATCAGGAGCCCATTGGCATTTCACTAATCTGTTATCATCTATTCCTGCTTATTTGATATAACCTGTTACAGATCTAAATAAATTAAGGTTCTTTCTAGATTCTTCATGTGGATAATTCTTTTGGGATCCAAGAATGGCACCCCTATGGCATCGCTCTGAAGAAACACTTTGACACCATTATTTTTAAGAAAGAAAGAAAGAAAGAAAGAAAGAAAGAAAGAATTCTCGTACTCATTCTGTGTCTTTTGTAATTTTACCAGAGGCTGTTGGATTTATTATACCTGTCTTCAACTGGCACATACACGAAATACACGTTAATATGCCTGATTTTCAAGTAAGAAACACAAGAGTAACTAGTTGTCCATTCCCTGAACTGAACGTACATGGCCAAGTGCACAAAACCCCTTCACTTGAACCGAGAAGGATTTCGAGTCCAAGAAATGATAGCGAAAGCATTCAAATGAGGACCAAAAAGGTTGATTTACATGTAAAGACTGAAAGCTCCACCTGTAAGAATGCAACAAGATCATGCTTGCACTCTTCAAAATAATGGATCTTTAATGGCACTTTACTGGCTGTGTGGGCTTGACAAAGAACTATTTCCCATTTCTTTTCAAAACATTTTTTTTAAATGAAATTGGTTCTTTGTGCTTAAAACAGTTCCTAAACCAGAAAGCTACAATGTAAAGGATGCTATAGGATACAGATGGAGAAAACCTGAACTTAGCCTGCGTGTTATTTTATGTCTTTTTAAAATAAGAAACAAAGGGGTATTTCCCAAATCGATTCATGGCTATTTATGGAACCGGTTTCAGATCTAAATTAATAAACGTTCTCGGGACTCTTCATTAGTTCTTCCAAGAGTGGTCCCCCATCACTCTGAATAATTACTTTGGCACTTTTATTTTTAAGTTTATCTTACAAAAATATTTTAGAGAGGCCACTCTGATAGATAAGTATGGAATGAACTCTTATCACTTGGGAATAATCTAACGTAATACCTAACTTGTACAGGTATAATATTTTTTTTAAACTTTTGTTGAACTCCTTGATGTTGAAGCAACTCCTCTTTCTCATCTGAACAGTGACTATTTTAAAATGTCAGCCCTGAAATTACGTGTTTGTGTTTCTTCTGTACAATATTCGCTTATTTCGACGCTTGCTTTCTTTACATTTCTGCCTATATTTATAACTTTTGAAGTGATCTGCATTATTCACATACTGTGTGTGAACAGTCAATTCCTTCTGTGAGTTGTTCTGCTTGGTGAGTGCTGAAATTCCTGAATATATAACGATTATAATGAGTAGTATAAAACAACACAGAGCATGCGTCTAATGACACGATTATTTAAAATAAAGTGTCATTTCATGCTACTTTAATATCGTCATTAACGTATATTTCAATTAAAATAAAACGCGTCACCTTTTCGTTTGATTTCTGTATACCAAAAAACAACTAACACAACAATACTTTACAATTATGACAATCTATTAAAAAGAACGGTAAAATCTGCCGTCCCTGTGTTTCCATAAAGTCGATTCGTACGTCAAGGATTGTCGTTCCTAAAAAATTCGTGGGGTTTGTGTTTTGGTATTGTTCCTGTGTGAAAATTTAGAAATGAAAAAGTGGCGACTCCTTAAACGACTGTAATAGTGGGGATGCCAGCACGTTTTCTGATAATGTCGCGAGACTGCAAATGCACCCGAGCGCTGCAAATGAGCGCAACTTTAGAGTGAAGAGTGAAATAATAAAGATGGGATTGTGAGAGGTGTGACATTAGAGTACAGCAGGAAGAACAGGAGATCGAATTGTGACAATCTGCAATTATCGACCCGTCCGAATTAAAAATGAATAAATAAAAAAAGTAATATTATTCTACTACAGAGAAATACATCTAATTTAGTTAATGTCAACCACAAGGCAAATCACTGATTTTGTTTCACCGTCAATATCCCTGCCGGAGCTAAATAAACAGAATTTGCCAGGACTCCAGAAAGCCCGCTGCGTTTAAACAACCTGCTCTGGGCGCCCGGTAGATGCCGCCGTTTTCTCCGTCTGGTTGCTAAGATTCGCACGCAATCCACTTTCATCAAAACTCTATCCGTCTTACCGAAGACAACTCCATTTGAATAATTTTGCTGGGTGTCACTCAAATGCACAGATATGTTAAATATATTTAAGGATTTGACTTACTTTGTTATGCTAGGTGACTTATAAACCATTAATTGTTATCAGGAACACACATTCCGGAGGAACGATGTACGAGACACTCAGGCTGAGGGAGACAATAATGCATTCACGGCATAAATATAAACCCTAGTAATATGGATATAAAATGGTAGTTATTTATCGATTCATAATATGTATATTTATAATTAATAATATGTTTAGTAGGCTAGAAATCACATGGACGGCACAAATCACGTCTCTACATCCACCAAACAGCAGTATAAACCAATAACTCAGTCAATAATTTTCACACTGAACGCTTTATAAAGACAATTTAGACAAACACAATTAAAATACAAAGCTGAGTAAAGACGCAA
The DNA here is from genome assembly GCF_016835505.1 of Polypterus senegalus. Taxonomy (NCBI): domain Eukaryota; kingdom Metazoa; phylum Chordata; class Cladistia; order Polypteriformes; family Polypteridae; genus Polypterus; species Polypterus senegalus. The sequence goes on along the minus strand of NC_053163.1, from coordinate 132,452,941 downwards.
GTATTAGTTTAAGTATAATCACGCAGCAAAAAGTATTTGTTAAACTCTTACAGTCTTAACGTAACCTTTAAAGTGCTTATTTGGAATATTTCCATATAAATACGTTAAGTTTTAACCCAACACTGGATATTTCGCTGATTACATGACATAATATAATGCAATTACGGTTTATTAATAAGTGCTTTAATGTAGTTTCGGGTAAATCTTGCGTCAGCAGGGTTAACTGTGTTTACAAAACACAAAAATTATTTTAAAATGTGTTTAAAACGTGCCTGGAAAAATAAATGGATTTAAGAGAACTTAGCATCCGATTTTAGTTAGAAATTACCTTACACGTGATGATTATACACTCTTAATAATAAAGGTGCCAAAGTGGCTCTCCGGAGTGATGCCATCAAGACCCGTTCATGGTTTACAAAGCAAACATCCTCATGAAGGCCCCACTAAGAACATTTATTTGCCTTGATTCGGAACAGGTCTCATTAATAAAAAAAGAAAAAAGAAAAAAAATGAAATGAAAAAGAATTAAAAAAAAAAAAACAATGAAGAGAAGATAACCGATTACTTGCTTCCATACAATCACACAGATTAAGTTCAGGCTGTAAGTGCCACCTAGCCTTCTCTACAGTAAACATTTCTGTCTTGTCCACATATCAGGAACCATTGTCAATGCCCAAAGAACTAGTTTCATATGCAAAGTACGCTTCTCAGAATGAAATAATTCTTTATTAAGCGAAGGCAGAAAGTACACAATTTTTACATTTTGCAAATAGTTGAAAAACGCTCAAAATATTAAAAAAACACCTACTATTATTCTCATTTAAATGTATGTAGGGATATAATTACTGATATTTTTTTCTCTAGTTCAGTCTCTTTCTTCGTTCGTCATAAAAATTGTTGATTTGAATATTGAAAGAATATGATGTTAACCACAATATATTTATAAACTTGTATGATAGATAGATAGATAGATAGATAGATAGATAGATAGATAGATAGATAGATAGATAGATAGCGTTTCATTTATATATTACACTTTGTATTAATATATACTGTTGGAGCAGAATAAAGGTAAAACAAATAGAAACGATTAGAAATTATTCCAGGAATACACAAAATAGAAAATATAAAACCTGTAATGACACAGTTATAATTATAAATAATAAAGCTTTTACTCAAAAGCAAAAATTTCAACAAAACATTATTTTACACGAGTTAACAAGTAAAACTGATATTATATATTAGTAAATGAACTATTTTGGCTGTTTAACAGATAATGTTCTTTATTACTCTTTTAGTATGTTTTTTAAGTTGACGTTTTACTGAAAAACGAACAATCGGGACCGAATACGCCAATAAAAATCGGCGATATTCAACCGTCAGCTGCCTTCAGTTCCCACTGTTTCCCAGCCCGTCCATTCCAGTACACACTCCGGATTGGACGCCAGTCCATGGCAGGCACACTCACGCGCACGTGTACACACCTCACACGGGTTTATAAAGGCTGAATACGAAAATCCTGTAATCTGTCTTTATGGCCAATGCAGCATTTTTTCAATATAAAAGAACAATTATAAATTCAGTAAATTGACGGCCTCAATTTTGTTAATTCCACAACTTCCCCACAAAAACCCCGAATCAAATTGTCTACCTAATTTGATTTTTATTGCACTGAACTTTTGGAAACGAAATGTTCTCTTCGATAGATAGATAGATAGATAGATAGATAGATAGATAGATAGATAGATAGATAGATAGATAGATAGATAGATAGATGTTTTATTTGTATAGCGCCTTTCCCATATGCTCAAGGCGCTTAATATATGTAGTGTGTGAAGAGCATTGCGCTACATTACAGCACTGCTATGCGCTGTTGAAATGCGTAGTTCTTCAAATAATGATAGAATTACTGAAGATATTCTGTAACAATGTATCAGTTAAACAAACACGGCAATTTTCAAATTGCTCCCACGCTAATGCTAATGCACAATTAGTTATCTTTAAAAAACAAGCTTGCATCTGATCTTTGAACTGACGTGTGTATATGTGTGTTACGTGTGTTTTTATGCTGGAGTTATTTGGATACATGAGTGAAAGGAACTTCTCTTCTGCAGACAACTGGTAGTTTTTAAGTTGTATAATTGCAGTAAAGAATCCCCTCGTTTTAAATGTTAACATTGTTTGACCACGTGTGTGTTCTTCTACATGTGTCCGTAAACGTTTGAACTTGCACGTTTCTCTGATGTGTTACGACTTCTACTGTCTCAAATGGCTCTCGTGTTCAGTTTTTACATGTATGTCGCATTGTTGCATGTTCATCATTGTAGAGGTGCTACTGTCAGTATTAGTAATCCTGTGTGAACACCCGAGATCACGCGTTTTTATGCCATCTTACTAAACGTAATGTTATATTAATATTGAAGCTATGCTGTACTTACACCTACACATTCTTTAAAATAACGGTTCTAAAACGGCACTTTACCGGGCTGTGCGGTTCTTTATTGAAACATTGCTTGACTGAGAACCATTTAATTCTGGAATGGGTATTGCATATGACATTGGATCTTTGGGCTTTGAAAAATATTTCTGATATATTTGAACAACACAGAGATTTTTAATGTCTAGGTTACCTATAGCAGGATACTGACAGGTAAAAAAAATCCGAACTTAGCCTGTAATATTGTATGCAGCAAGACTCTTTTTAAAATGAGGAATCCATTGGGATTTCATAAATCGATCTTCATCTGTTCCTGGTTATTTGATGTAACCTGCTCTGTGTCTAAATAAACAAATATTCTTTCTGGAACTTTCATGTGGAAAGTTCTTTTGAGAACCAATAACGGTTCCTATACGGCATCGCTCTGAAGAACCACCTTGGCACCTTTATTTTTAAAAAGGGGGTGTTTCGGCCATTTAGCGGTGTCGAAGTAAACACGTTGCTTGCGTGAAGTTCATTTGTATTAGCAGTTGTATAATCACACCGAGCTATGGTACATAAGCCTTATTGCGCAATTTACCCGCTCTTGTAAACGTCTTAAGAACGGCATAGGTGAACTATGCGAGTCACACAAGAAAGTCAACGGTATACAAATCCGGTCATAAAGACTCAAATACCAAAGCAGCATCAGCGATCCTTTGCAAATGTCGCATGAAGAAATCTTTTTAATATTAAAGAAATGGCATATGTATGTTAAATGTATGGTTTCATTTGCATAACAGTGCCTCCAAACATACACCTGAGCAACACTCACACGCCAGCAGAGTCGTATTTGATGTTTCTTTCTATTAATAATATTTTACAATATTCAAATTACAGTTTTAAATATCGAAGTAGGCTACTTACATCGTCACATGTACTATTTACATTAAAGCGAGGTTGTTCTTTCCTTTAAATATTTACAATTCAATTTGTCATTTTTATCCTAAATGTACAATTTTTTACTGAGTGCAATTGAATAAATGAAGGAAAATTCGGACCTGACGAGAGCCAATCTGATGCAAAATTATACGCTTTGCTATTATCAGAAATGCTAAAATCAGAAAACTGAGTGGGTATACAATAAGAATTTTCCCAAAATGAAGAAGTTCCTATTTCTTATTAATCACATTCGAAGAAAATAACATATCTTTGGAGAGGCGTGGGAATCGTAATCGTATTCATTAAACTAAAATATACACACTGAGAACGGCAAACGCACAAGCAGGGACGAGTGTATGTGTCATATGCGTGGCGCATATTGTTTCACTTGCACGCGAGCAGGGTTATAGCCATTATGCGCAACAACAAGACCACTCTTAAAGTCAACAAGTAAATCAGAGTAATATGGAATGCAAAATGGAAGACTAACTGTGGTCTACAAACTCAGAATTATGTTCATATTGACCTACTGTATAGCTAAAAAGGAAAAAAGCAGGATTGCCTTTCTGAAGAGTATTATTCTTCTGTATTATTTTATTAATCTTTAAAATTTTTAAATATATACAAATTGATCTTATTGTTTATTAGCCCATGTAATTAAATACTTGCAAAATCGAGAATTCTTTTTCTTTAGCTACATGCTAAAAGCAATACAGGATGTCTTCAAACAACAGGTAACAGTCCTTTATACAGGCTACTGGTGGCAATGTGGTAAATTATTGATTGTTGGCGTAATGTAGGGCACGAGTCTTTATTTTCAAATAAATCTTAGATAAAAGAATATGGCATGCCAAACCTCAGGCTCACGAACTTTACACTGGCAAAATGTTCCCTGCTTGATAAACATAAAAAAATCACAGTTGGGGTAAATACGGTAGTATGGCTTTGCTGCACTCAATCGGAAGAGTTTATAATAAAAGATTTTACTGAAAGTAAATGTGTTACGTGTTACCTCTTTGCCTGCATATTTTAAAATGTAAGCGGACTTGTTTGCAATTACAATTACGGTACATTTGTATAATAAAAATAAAAAATGAGTAATTATAAATATAAGCTCCAATTATGGCAATAATGTATAATAAACAAAATGTCTTCTGCTTTTGCCACTTCCGCGTTAGAAGGTGAATGTAATGGATGAGGTGCACAAATATTCAGGTCTGCAGAGCGTTCTCAAAGTGCGAGACAATCGCTATTTCCATTTTTAATGAGGCAGGGTGAGATGCTTTCACTGCTTTCACTTTATGTCTCGTCGTGCTTGCACTCTCCCACTAACCATCCTAAGTTGTACAAAGATTTCGGTGGCAGCCTTAACCAAAAAATGTGCTTTGATATTTTGTTTCTTGGAGCAGCTTTGAAACACGTCGATTTCTGGTAAACACGGCCATAATAGTGAGTGTATAATAACAATAACAGCAGAGTTTAGTGGGCACTGATAAAAACCCTCCTCGTGTAGACCCAGTAACATTTAAAGGGAGAGTATATTCTCTTGGAAGTCATTAAGCTTACACAACTCCTCCTTCCTTCTTTCCTTTCCGCAAATTTAACAAAAATCACAACACGTGACTCCCCCCCACCCCGTCGAATTTGTGAACAGCGTGTCTGATTAACTGCCTTTAAACGCTCACCTACCTAAACAATGCCATTCAGGTGTACATTTCAGATGGCACACGTGTACTCGTATATTCTACTGGATGATTTCAAAATGCCGCACTGCCACTGCTACTGTACTCCACTGTTTAGTTAGTCCATTTTACTCCTAGAAATTATTGCAATTAAAGACTAGAAACCACATTTATCACATTTTGGAACTAATTAACCTTTTCAGAAGTTTACTTTTTTTAATGGATTAACCATGAAACAACCAATTATTTGTGTGTTTAGGACAAAAGTGTTGTGAGGGAGGATCGCGTTTAGCAAATTAAAATTAAATTTTCTTTAAGCAATTTCATCATGAACAAGTACACAAGTCACATACGACTGAGTCAATAAATAAATAAACAGGCTTCATTTTTGAAACAAATTTGGTGGTCGTGGAAGAGGTGGAAAATGTCTATGCGCAGATCGAGGAACAGTGTGACCTGGTAATATAAGCAGTGTGTTAACATTAAGGTTGTGACTGTGATTTCTAAGGAAATGGATCGAAGCATAAATATCGCATATGGCTGATTAAAAAAAAGGAGTAAACGCTCGTTTTGAAATTTAAGACACGGGTAAGTGATACAGTTTGGAAGTAAAGTGTTTGTGATTGCAATGTTTTACATAAATACAATCTCACTCGTACAAATGCCAAGCAAAGCAAGTGTTTAAATCATGTCGACAGTTGCGGCCAGGTGAGTGTGACTGTGCCCGAGCTGTGGCACGTCGACTGCAGGTTACATGTAAAGTACACACGTTACGTGACCAGCTGGCATCCTCAAAACTTCAATGTTTAATGTTAAATTATCTGACAAGCGTGTACCCACATTGATTAAGTAAAGAATCGTTCATATGTACGGACTTTCCAGGTGGCTCCATAGTAGCAGAAGATACGCTTTAAAGAAAACCAACTGATGAGGAGACATTAACTAATGCATTTTGATGTGCAGTGGTATTGAAAGGGTTTAAGTAAACAGTTGAAGGCTATAATCCATTGATGTAAATTCACATTTTTCTTGATAGTGTTAAACGTTTGTGGTAATTGGTAATCTATAGGAAATAGTCAACCCACAACTGGACAGTGTTCTGGCGTTGAGGGGTACTGCTACAGGGACCTCCAATGCACCCGAAACATTCCATATACAATTTTCTGAAACCTGCTTGATCCAGTTCAGGATGGCGGGGACTCACGCATCATAAATCATGCATGCAATAACAGCAGAAAATGTAATTCTGATTTGAATAATGTATGCATCTCCCATTCATGGTGCCGGTCTTTATTTTTTTATTATAATTATAATAACGTCGCAGCAAACACCACAGTCGTGTGTCTGTGCTCAAGAAAGTAGGATATGTCATAGTAATGCACATGTGATTACTTCTCTTATATAAAGAGACTTAGTGTGTCCTGTGGAACACGCAGCTCATAACTCTCCGAATTAAAGACGTAACACACCAGCTTCAACCAATGAATTAGTTCGCTTTCGGCTCGGCCCATTTTCATGCTAGGATGTCCAATAGCCTGGCGATAGACCTGGAAAGGGCACTTTCAGTGCTTAATTACGGGCAGGGTAATAAAGGAAATGTGCGGATTCCTGGGCCGTGCCATTAAGAGCTTGCTTTTCTCAGGCGATTTATCTTGCCATTTGTGCCCCACGCGATGTTCACGCAGATGCATCAATTAAAACGTATACCATCCATATGTAGTTGATCATACAGCACGAACATACACCTTTGGTATAAATATTAAAATCGGAATCATGGTAACCTATCGTGGTCGCTGACGTCACGACGCAATCATTCACGTAGCACAATGTGGAGAGGCTCGCTCAGATATGCCTTTCCCGTCTTATGCTGAGCACACGGGTTCTGCAGGCAGCGCTTCCGTTTTCGGCTTTGGAGAAGAGCGGCGCCGCCAGCGGTGGGACAAGAATAGGTGATGTTAAGTGAGCGGATTTCAATAAGAAGCATCCAGGAGCGACGCTGACATTAGAGAGAGCTGGGACTCTGCTTAACCTCAGGCAAGGCAACGTGACTCGGAGCCCTGTCTCGCAGGACAGAGCATTGCAAGATCTTCTTCAAGCACCCTATCCTCCCCTCGGACCCAGCTCTACGCCGCTCGCCCATTTTGATTTTTTCCCTCCATTCTGTCCATCTGTCTTCATACAGGAGAATAACACCCATTCACTCCCATGCAATTGTGGATTGAGCGTAATGGGAACTGTCAAGGCGAGCAAAGCGAGGCGAAGATGCAGCGGGGTTACCGAAATGATGGAGAATGCACATATTTGGGAGGTGTTTTTGTGCGTGTGTGGAGGGGAGGGAAGGTGGGGAGGGGGGCATTTTCATTTCTGTCCCTCTCTCCGTTTTATGTTATTATTTTTTTTAAATGCAGCGCTGGGCACGGACTTGCCCATGTTGAACCATTAGACTGTTGCCTGACTGGCAGTTGAGAGCCAACCGCACCTCTTCTACCCCACCCCCACCCAACTCCACTCTACTTTCACTTTTCCAAATTGAAGGAAAAAGTTCAGGAGATCTTAGTAATGGAGAGAGGACTGATTTTTTTTTGTGTTTTCTTCCAGCAAAGGGACAACGCACCTCGACACGCGATCCTTTAAAAGTTTGGATATCAATGGCTAACACAACTATCATATTTAAATATAATTCACTCATATGATCAAATGCGGGCGCAGAGTTTCATGGCTACTGAATACAAAGATGCACATTTAAGTACATGTCAGTTAGATGAACAAACAATTTAGCAAACCCTTCAACATTTCCTGTGTGTTCTATGTAGAAGAAGGCTGGGCGACTGTCGTCGTATGCATTTTTCTCTCGAACGATTTAATAAGGCTTTCTTGTATGCTTCGCACTAAAGTGATTGGAAAAATACAAGGCGTAACTAACACACAAAAACAGCCCCTGCTGGGCTAGGACAATGAGCAGCAATCCGCTGTGGACAATGACTAGGGCAGCCGAAGCTGATTGTGTTTCAGTGCACGTTCGCAGCAGATTGAGCAGTTCGAGGACCAACAACAGATTTGGAGAGACTTCCACGTCGGACACTCTGTGAAAAAACGAGTGTGGGGAGGAATGTTAACAAAGTTGGGACAAAATGTGGGGACTTCCAAGTTTTCCATCCCAGTCCAATCAGGCACGAGTAATCGCAGCATTTGAAATACATTGCTTCAGAAGGGAGTGGAAGCACAAACCAGATTGAGCTTCTTAGAAACGTTACATCACAACAATGGAAAAAACTTCAGATGTTATCATTAATATTTATAAGAAGATAATATTAAACTGCATTTGGACTTCTGTTTTTTTATATCTGGGATTACTGGAAACCATTGCATGTAAGTACAAAAACAAATTAACACTAACAATAATAACCACGTAGGTGGATAAGGTTCCCTGTTGCTGCAGTGGGAATGAACACGTTGCATGTCCAAGTAATTTAGGTTGGTTGACCAACAGTTAGAAATAGTTAAAGGGTTCAAATTACGAAACACGCGTGAATAAGTAAAGGTGTGGATAAGAAAATGTTTACCCGTGGAGATTTTAGTTAATTCACTGTAAATTAAGAATCATCGCATGTAACAAGTTTTTTTATTTATTCCGTGCATTCAAATTCTATCAGACTTAACTGAGTTTTGTATCGTGTAAATCACTGAATATGTGTGATCGTGTATGTATTCAAAATAAACACTCGTACCGGTGGACTAATGCAATTTTTATAAAATATATGTGTGTATAGATAGACAGTATTACGTGTAAACATGTGTACTGGTTGTATTTTATTGATATTTTTTAAAAAAGAATACCCTTGTGGGAATATTTAATATAATTGGCAGATGGAAAGATTACATGTTGTTTCGATTTACATTAAAACTTTAAATATATTTGTGCATGAGTATGATCATTTTTTTTTCTCTTTGCTGTAAAGAGATTTAATACTGAAAATCTGAAAAGCAATGATACTTATTGATATGACTGGACTCTATATAGTGCAAAGGCTATTTTATATACTGATATTTTTACATGCTAATAGGGTGCACTGCATATTCATGCTGCTGTACGTTTCAAAAGAAATAATCTGTTCAGTGTATTTTGATATAAACATACCTAGAAATTCCATAAAAATACGACAGCTAGGAGTTGCGCCTGTAAGGATTCATTTATTCCTGTGGCCCGTTTTTTAAATCACTTCCTTTTTTTTTTGTGCCGCGCGAGTGTATCAGTCTGTGAGAGCACATTGGTATACATTGCACACTCTCCTTTCTGCATTCTGTTGTCAAATCATAAGACAAACTTCATGGCCCAAATGTTGGCATTTAAGACAAACAGTGATTGTTGAAAGGAGCCTGGGAAAATGTAGTGGGGTCTGGGAGTGGGAACGTCTTGACGCCAGAACCCCTTGTTAAGAAGAGTTGTGTGCAGCCAGACGTTATTGTTATGCTAATGACCGCCAACACGTTGTTGAACTTGATTTTGACTTCTTTCTTTGGGGCTACATTTTTCTCGGTCACTTGTTTGTGGGAAAATTTTCTTTCGAGCTACAGTGTGAAATTAATTAATCAGGCCTCTGTTGGAATGGGCCACAAAAGGAAAAGAAAACCTGGCCGGCTTACAAAAGAGTTGAACATTTTCTTTTCCCTCCCTTTCTCTCTTGCCATTATTATTATTATCAATAATACTGTTATTTTTGTAATTAAGGTGATATTATATATTATATAACATTTACAATTGCAGAAAAGTGAACAAATATTTTGACAGAGCTCACCTTTGGTAACACACTTATGTGTCTGGGTTTATTTTGCGTGTAAGTTGTCAAAGCACGCACTTGGTGCATTTTATCTGTTGAAAAACAAGACCGCACTTTTGTGTTTCATTTGTCTCGTTATAAAGCAGGACCTCTATAGGACACCGGTGACCAACAAGCGTTTTGGGCATTTCAGTTATTAACTTACGTACATAGAGTTAGCAATGAATGCCACGACATTTTGTGCATTTAAGCCTTTAGCATTGCAAATGTGTTATGATAAAGAAACACGAGGCGTGTTTTAAATAAACCATTAGGGCAGGCATACTGTATGTTCGTAGGCATTTTAAATCCCATTTCTACGAAAAGAAATGAAGCATTGTTTCTGACTGAATAAAATACACACATACACACATGCTACTGAATGTAATTAAAACTAAAAGCCTATTACATTTTGACACTTTTACAATATGTCGGGAAGGTACACGGTATTATTTTTCTTTTTGTGACTTATTATGAGTATTTAGAGATTAGTAAATGTGGCCATTTCAATTGATTGAAATATATCGTCATTGCATTATTTTAACACATTTAAATTCTAATATTTTGTCAGACATGTTCATAAACTTAAAAAAAGCAATGCTATTTATATGCGAGGTATGCGTGACTTAACGAGAGAGTGAGACAAACCTGAGAAAAGTGAGAGGATAGTAGGGCACATAACGGTGCTACAGACAGCTCGATTGTGTGTTACACTAAAATCAACTGATGACCAATGTGACAGGTAAAGCCGTTCGAAAAGAAGAATTTAAGACATGTTTGCAGCTTAGAATGAATGCTGTGTGTTTTTACAGAGAGGAATAATAAAGAACTGTAAGATCTGGCGTATTTACTTCAGCACACAGTAGAAATGTGTATGTGCCATGAGCGTCCGCTCGTTCAGGCCCCACTGGTGCAGAAGATCATTCCCAGGTCTAATAATTAGCGACATGACAGGTGATTTCATTAGAGATCTTAAAGGAGATGTGGGGACGCCGTGCAGGCCTTGCAGCTCCATGGAGTGTCTTTCCTTTCAGCCTTATATAGCAGATGTTTTAAAAAAATTTTCTAGTTTACTCCAATGGTTAAATGGAGACAAAAAGTCAAACAATTGCTTTTGAATCTATAGATATGTCATACATTACGCAAGGTTATCGGGCTCTGAGGAAGTCAGAAGTAAACTTGACACTTACTGAACTTAGTCATATAATGTCACGTGTGGCTACAGAACAGCATTTAATGTGTGTGTTTTTTTTTTTTTTTTTTGTATTTGCAGGTAACAATATGAGCTGCGTTCATTCATCGGACGAGGTAAATATTGTGACTTACTACTGTTTAATGCCTGGCTGATATGTACATTTTAATTATAAGTCTCACGTATATTTGTATTCTTTATAATTCTGTTCTTAAGCGGTTATGGAAAATAGATGAATGGGTGGTAATGCCCCCGTGTAAATTCCTTGTCTTGTTATTTTTTCTCTGTATCCATGTTAATACATGTTTAACGTTTCTGCAATAATAATGCATGTCACGCATATATATATATATATATATATATATATATATATATATATATATATATATATATATATATATATATATATTAATATTATTGAATGCAGAAATACATTTGGAGATATATACACATAGGGAGCATCTTCAGACAAATGTATAACATACAATTATAATCTAAGGACTGATTGCAATTTTATATTTTTTGTGTAACAGTAATATTTGGAAGTTGTTCCTTTAGTTATGAAGACAATATTATAGTTCCTCCTACACACATATGAGAATCGAGCAAGGTTTTGCAGGCTTTACAGTTTCCTAACACAGATACGTGCATGCATGAGAACATATATATTTTATTGTACTGTTTTTTAGACTCGGTTAAGACACAAGCCTTAATTGTGTCACCCTTACTAGTATTTGCAGTGCAATTTATAATGCATGTTTTGCTATTGAGTTTTACATATTACTGTGTGTATACCGATTGTTAATAACAGTTCAGCTCATATATATATATGAATATTATTGAATGCAGAAATACATTTGGAGATATATACACATAGGGAGCATCTTCAGACAAATGTATAACATACAATTATAATCTAAGGACTGATTGCAATTTTTCAGTTCAGCTCATATATATATATATTTAATATTTATCTTGACAATCTATTAAACGATAAATGAATGATGTAAGTTAAGGGATGGAATTAAAACAAAAAAGGGTTGGCCCATTGCATGTGAGTAGAGCATTACCATTTCCAGAGCTGAGTCCACTTTGGGGTGGTTGCAGAGCCGAGACAATAATGCAGTCGCGCCTTTGAAATGCCATCGCAGCGCCAGCCAGTGGCCCAGTGAGGCTCATGAACTCGAATTATTTCAATGGCTTTTTAATTTCGAGCTTTATCAGAATCACGTGCGTTGACATCATTGATCAGACAGTGTCTTCCCAAATAAATAAGGCAGATTTATGCAAACGAGTTCTGCGTCAATGTAAACACAATGCCCTGACACAAACGCTAAGCAGCCTGATTGTCCAACAGTAGTGCTGGCGGTTACCGCGTAAGTAAATAAAGACAGGTCGGACATAGCCACGCCTACACCTGTTTAGTGTTTAAATGTTGTGCGTTGGCCCTTTACACAAAATCTAAACATATATTAATAACTATACTTTATTAAATATACCTCACACATAATTACAACCTATTCCATTCAATATCGCGACTCGAAAACTCTAGTAATACAATGTTTTGGCTACTTCACGAAAATTAAACCTTATTATAATCATTTCTTAAAGGGATGAATGGTCGTTTTCATCCCAAATTAATATCAGATTTATAAGATTCTTGCTATTTTTGGTTCTAAAATAATGTTATTTTATCTAAATAGAAGTTGATGGTGTTTAAACATAAATAAATGAATCATTAATTTCAGATTTTAAAATTTGCTTTTTTGTTAATTTTTTTTACACTAAACTGTATTCGATTCATTAAGAGCTCAATAAAAGACTATTTTATGACTTTTTCATATAAAGGCTGCAAAGAATGAAGGCAGTCATAATCAGCAGTCGAGTGGACAATTCGCCCTGTTTGTTAACAAGTTCTATTTCATTTTTGTGCCGCCCTTAATACTGACACATTCCACGCACATCTCGTTATCTAAAATCGGTGTCTGAAGAAGTGGGCCGATGCTCACCGCTTCCAATTTCAACACAGAGTACCGGCATCTCGTTTTAGCGCACCGATGAGTACCGGCACATCTTCAATCGATTGTCATTGGATCGCAACCATTTTCTTAGCTGGAACTTCTTCAGAAAACTTAATTGGGTACCCCAAGAACCCCCAAACACAAACACACACACACCCAATTAAAGTTATACGGTGTACCTTCCTCCCACACACTGTTTTCTTGAATGTCAGTATATCGCAATAAATAGGTAGTACCACTAGGAATTTGTACCACTTCAAGCACTGTTTAAATGTTTTCAAAAGCAAGTCCTCAAATCCTGATGACTGCAATATGCAAAAATGTGGCTCAAGACGGGATGGCTTAATCTGTTTAACTCGAACCTGATTCTATCTAATTCAGACTGTCCAACGATTACAAGTAAAATTAAAGGGAGACCAACGATAATAAATCGACAGGTTCAGTAATACTACACAATTTTAGCCAGTTTACTAAAAAAAATTAAAATAGCTATTTTCCCAGAAATATAAAGGGCTTATTTTGTAAGCACATAATAAAAACAACAAAGTGGAATAAATAACAAAAAGACATTCCTTAAAATAAGAAATCAGGGTAACGAATTAGAGGATGAACAACGTAGAGGGGTAAAAGGTAAGTGGGTGTAAAACTTGCAGCATTCCTAAAGCAGGCTGTGTTTTTCAATCCTTCCTTCTGGTAAACGTGTGCGGAACCAATGGCACTCGCACCACGAGAATTCACGGATAGTTTCTGTGCACAGAGTGTTACGTTACTGAAGAGACAATCTTAATAATACATACCGCAACTTAACAAACATTAACTGTGTGTGTCTGTGTGTGAGTCTGTGTAAGTAAATTGATAAACAGATAAACATCCACAGTTTATAACTGCACATATGCCATGCATGCTACGTATGTTTTTGTAGGTATTATAATATGCAAATAACAATTTTATTGTGTTACGTAAACACAAAACAATAAACTTAAACTTGAACTTATCAGGCCTAGCTGATAAATTTTATGAGGTGCTAATACGTTTTCTGAACATAAATTCAGAAAATTGGTAAATATTACGTTTACTCGCGGTGAAGTTTCAGCAATCCACAATAAAATGAAATGTGTATTTGTGCATATAGACGTAATTCGATGTTTATCATTGTGATCCAAAGTTGATGGTGATTCATAAAGGTATATGAACTGACAAAACCGAGTAAAGTCGACTAAGTGAGATTTACGTATTGATAAAAGTCTTGTGTTGAAATATTTACAGAATGTCATAGCAGTATTAAACACTGTAATGGAAAATAATGTCAATAATATCAATAGCTAATGTATAACCATGTCCATCTATCTATCTATCTATCTATCTATCTATCTATCTATCTATCTATCTATCTATCATATGTGTGCGGAATTCAATATGCATTTATTAAACCGTACGTTAATTGTTTTCACCTGTACAGAGTTATGTTATGTTGTATATGTCTGATGCTTCCCTGCTTAAATATTCACAGTTTTTGCACAGCTCTGACTTTGGCGAAGTTTGATTAAAGGACATTAAATATGGAGTAAATAGTTTAAGTAATGTACTAATAATGACTGAATTAATAAATAGGATGAATACCAAAACGTTTAATATGATTGAATGTGTATAATCACATGATATTTTATTTTACATTTCATTCTGTAGCTTTCAATGCGAACTTTTAAATGACACATGCAGTATATATTCTAAGGGTATACCTTTTTTCATTATTTTGAAGAAAACAATCGTTTGAAATGAATAACAGTTTATCCGTGAAATCCTAAACACGCATACGTTTCAATATGGTATTTTCCAGCATATCCCAGAATAGCTAATACATTTTCGCCCTCGCCGATGACGTCACACACATGCGTTTTATATAATTTCTGAACCCTTTACCCCAGTTAATTTTACTGTATGCAATATGATTAGGGTTCATGAAATATTTTTACGTAAGATTGTGAATTTTCATAAATTTCTTAAAATATAAATGCGCATGCCTTAATTGAGGTCAATTTTCAGTTGATGGTTGTTTCTAATAAGACGTTGGTTTGGTTCCATCACGTGTAACATCGGAGATAGGAGCTCGAATCGCAAGTGGCTTGGCCAAACACCTTGCATGCGTAACGTAAGCCCGCCCCTCAAGGTGAAGTGTCCTATAGGCAACGTGGAGTCCATACGGTTCTCATTTTCTTTGCTGCTAGAAAATTCCTGAAACTGCGTGCAACAAACTGAAAGGGGGGATTATTAAAAAAATAATAAACAAATGACAGTCGTGAAACGGTATGAGGCTAGACAACAATGAAATAACAATTAGATACATTTTGGATAGCATTGGACCAAGTTAAAAGAATGTAGCGTTTGAAACGTCGGAATCTGCCTGATTTGTGATCTGTTTAAAAAATAAATCGTCCCTGCTTAAATAAAATTTAAAAGAATGGCTTTAGGATAATTGTTTCCATAAACAATTTTAAGCGTTAACTTAACACCTGGAATTTTTCTATGTATTTATTTAGGCGTGATGCAGTTCCTTGTTGTGTATATTTAATGCTGAAGTGCATGTATCAATCAAACTTTCATACAACTTTTCAGTCATGTCTGCACCCGTGCAAACATGTAAACGACGCTATGCTCAGCCCACTGAATTGATATTAGGCCTACTATTCAGTATTCCTTTCTTTTCGAAATGGCACTTTGACATGGACATTTTTCGGTATAAACATAAATGAAGTGTGTGTTTACCGGCATCAGAGATGCAATATATCCTATTTTACCACAAGTGAATGAATTAAAAAAAAAACTCCTGTTACGTCAGAGGACTTCTCTAGCCAGATTGTGCCTTGCAATGTGCGCCCCTAATATTGACTAAATTCACTGCTGCAAGCTGCGCATTGCCTAACACGTCCCAGCAAAGCAATACAGCTGTTGAAAAGTACAAGTGCAAAAAATAAAACGCAGTGTCATCAAACACAACAATAATTGTTTTACAATAACACAACATTAATAATAAAGCATTACTCGTTCCACAACATTGCTTACGATATGACATGTAAAGCCACAAAATTTTGAGACAGGCAATGTTTCATACGCTCTTTTTAAGCTGATTTGATTGAATTTGTAATCTTTTTTTCATGTGTAAGGCACCTTCTTTTGGTTGAATATATTCCCATCACTCTTTATTTTTATTTTGCTGCTATTATCTGTCTTTTTGTCTAATCATTCTACAGTTACTAACTGATGCAAAACTTATTTTTGCCTGAGACATTAATTACAAAATACTTGATGATTCTTTTCTTCTGTTTCTAGAGCTGCTACAAGCAGCAGTTTCTCCATACATGTGTTTAATTATGTACTTATTTTTGCTTATCTGTAGTCTTTCTACTGTGTTTTTGCATTGACTGTTCAATTCAGGAGATGGGCGCGTGTCAACGCTTATTCAGTACAAATTCTATAAATGTTTCTTTGGTTTGTTGCTTTTTAAATATATTGTCATTTATACAGAACCCCCGTATGTTATTATGAACAATACTGGCTGCTCCCCTCAGGGTGGCGATATAAAGTACTAAAGTTGAAGCGTAATAGGCTAAGCAACTCATTCATCCCAAATTCAATTAAATTGCTCAATGAGCAGAGAAGCTATAGGTAATGGCAAACATTCAGTCCTTCTATTAGAAGTATCGGAAACAAAACTGAAACTAGGCTGGATATTTACGGACAATAGCCGTTAGAGAATATCTGGTGTGCACGAAGTCGTTTTGTGGTTGCCTTGAATTTGTGACATGAGGGTATATTTACAATTTGAACATCTATCTATCTATCTATCTATCTATCTATCTATCTATCTATCTATCTATCTATCTATCTATCAGTCATGTGTACATATTGGTACATAGCATAATTCACGGTATTGTACATGTAATTATCAAACGTAAGACTATATTGTAATTGATTTACCAGTTTTATTTCTGATTAATAAGAAACACTGAAATTATAAAATATTTCGCTAGAAATACAAAACTCTAGATGTTTTTTATAGTCGCAAAAATATGAAATATATATTGAGAATTAATAAATAATACAGTAAGAAAACGCACCGCATGTCTGTCCTCTGGTTATGCATTGTAAAAACAGTACATTTCTTTTCAGCACCCTGGACAGGGGGCTATTCTATTGTTAATAGTGCATTCTCTGTATTTACTATCCATTTATTTTCATGGGAAAATACACAAATTGTTATCCCTAAAAGATTATTTTAATCAATGAAACATATTTTTCCTTCATTTAATGTATAAATAAAACAAATGATAGTAAGAACTTCAATAATACTGTTTATTTGATGTACGTACAATTTCAAAGTATTTTGTTTTTATAGTATGCATATGTATATTACGTATGTAAGGAAAGTCATTTTGGATTATATATAGTTGCTCTGTTGCTATATTCTGGATGTGTGGCATGTAGTATGTTTATGTAAAGCCTGCATCTTTTGACGTATATTATTATGGATTAACTTGATTGGGAGATGTACTGTAATGTCACCAAAATACTTTTCTTTTTGTCAGATTCTCTACTGTTAAGTACCTAAAATTGTATATATATTCGACAAGTGGTTTATTTAATGCACATGTAAGGGCGAATAATGTTTGAATTTAGTTTCGAAAGTCTGCTGCACAGTCTATCTATCTATCTGAAAATTAATTTTCTGCTTCTTTATATATATATATATATATATATATATATATATATATATATATATATATATATATAGTTTTGAATCAATATGTATGTTTAGTGATTTTCAGAAAAGCGACTAACGCTTAATTATAAGGACCTACTAATTCTATTAACACTGGGTAGCGTAAGAAAATGTTGACAGTTATGTTATATTAACACAATTGTGAATTAATAGTCATTTAAGTATTGTTTGTTGGGTGCTTTAAAATAGTGTGACCGAAAATTGTAAAATATTAACAAATTAATACATATTTAATACTATTGAATGTGTATTCTCAATTAAACAGGAGATACCCTCGAATACCGAACTGAGCTCTTAATGTTAAGACTAACCAAATATGCAGATTGCTATTCCTCTCTTTTTTCATTTTTTATTCTCTTTTGTAAAACTGTCAAGATTTGTTATTAAGTGCACCACAAAGCAATATTTTTTCAACAGACATGTAATTTTGTTTCTGTATATTGATATTACTTGACGCTACTTGTTGCATTTAACTTAAACACGCTTTCTACTTTTACTGTTACCAGGTGCATTTTTATTTAAATGAACTTACAATTTTGCAATTTTCTGACAAAGATTTGTTTTGATTATGTCTGTTTTTACGTATTATCACATTTATGACACGCGAGAACTTTTTTTTTTTTTTTCGAGAAATTATCAATATTTAATTGACTGGAACGGTCGTATCTTTAAGTAACTTGATTTCATAAGATTTATTTCAAATTAGTTTTATTTGGCATTTGTAAACAAAATTATTTTTAAGCCCCATAGTTTATCATTAAAAGCTATTCAGATTTGAAACGTGCCCTGTCAGACAGCGGCGTACCTCCCAGTTCATTTTCACTATCTATATTTCTTAACAAGAGCACGCATTGTGTTTATTTTATTGCATGGGATAAGACAATATTATCACGTTTTATCATTAAATTACATATCTCAAAAACATTTCCAAAATCTATCTATCTATCTATCTATTAACAGTACAGTTTTCCATTATGAAGGAAAAATAATCAAAGCAACTGTCATTTTTACATAACTATATTTTTAAATATATGATTACATTTATTTGCTCTAATTATCTCTCGGCATCCTTACTCCAATACTGTGAATCGTTTGCTTATATATAAACTACACATAATGCACATTGCTCAACATACAGAGTGTTGTAGGGCCAGCCTTCCCCGATTTCCTTTTCTATATTAAATATTGATTTGAAATCATAAATCATTTGCATAGTCAAGTGATGCACACTGCAAATATTAAAGCCGTTGGCATCGCCGCTGTTTAAACTTCCATGCTAATTATGTACTGGGTGGCTGCTCTTTGATTGGCTTGCCGAGAAACCGCCAGTCACTATTAATCTATGTCAGAGTGGTGGAGCAGATTCTAATTGATGGACTGAATATTAGCCTTTTTAACAGACTGAATGTCAGACAGCACTGTCTGAGAGAAGAGAGGAGTTGATAGTCATTTCTATAGCAACGAATAAGCTGCGATATGTAGAAAAAAAATATGGACCACGTATTAAAAACATATAAGAAAACGTATGAAAATAAAGTTTCCAAATTTACTATTTAGTAAGGTTTGCTCAAGTAATTTCAGTACGATAGTCGTGAGTGCTTTTTCCTTTCTTTTATATAGAAATGGAGAAATTCACAAAAGAAAAATTCTAAAACGCGAGAGCACATTAAGGACATGATGTGTGTAGCCCAAATTAATGACGTTTAGAAGGTTCTGTGCTGAATACTCATTTAGGCAGAAAATAATGGTAATTTGCCCACTGCATCCTAGAATGTGATTGGTCAATGAAATCTGGAAGAATAAACGAACGCAAATAAGAGATGACAACGCAAAAAATAAAAAAATGTCGATTAAAACAACTAGCTGAAAACAAATTAATTGAAACTAATACTGGGAGGAAAATGGATACATATACATTCCTAATGAACGTGCAGTAATACATTTTTAAACGTTTTTAGTATAATATCACATTTTCAAACCGCTTCTTCGAATATGAAAACAAGCAAATTAAAGCAAATGATGATTATTAGTAGTAACAGCAGTAATAATTGTAACCGTATTAAACGCTTCTGAAGTAATATATGTTTTACACCTTTGCCTGTTTTCGCCAGAAATCAATTGCATATACATTAAAATCTATACTATTTAATTGGCAGTTGCTACACAACACTGACTGACTTCAACACATCTCGGTAATTGGAATAATACTTTTAGACGTAAAAAGCATGTTTAAAATATGAACTGTTCTGAGGAAAAATAAGCATTATAATATGTTGCGTTATATAAAAGCACATACCATAATACACAAAAACACGTACAAATCGTGAATGAACTGAAATGCAATTAAACTATAAAATGGTCATTTTGACATATGTTCACCTTATATATAAAATTCACATCCTTAATAAGGATTTTTTTCAGTTTAATTTGAATAACGTCCAAGTAACATAGACAAGCAATATTAATTTGCATATGAGCAATATATTTTTTTCTATATTCCTCCATTATGTGAAATTTGGATGATGCTATTTTCTTGCAATACATTTATTGAAACTATTATATTTGGGGTATACAAGTCTTAAATATATATTTTGACTATATATATTGCTCATTTGTTATTTTCTAACTCGCGTATCACAATAAATAACGGGACAAGATACGAATGGTTTTATATATGTGTGTGTGATACATAAAACGTTGAGACCGTGGGCATTTGATAATGGTCTGAGAAAGGGAGGTTCCAGGCGAAAGCTATATAAAATCTTCCAAGAAAGTTAATGTCCATCAGAAATACAGACCTGTACTGCCATACCTTTGCATGTTAGCTCTTAATTACAATTCCACATTGATTCTATTTATAGGCTTCTTGGCTCACATTCTGAATCATATATTGCTAATTAGCCGTGCTACCTCAGCTCCGCTCCCCGCCCAGAAAAGAGAAGAATAATCAGAGTCTTGTGAAGGTGTCACGATAAAGAAAAGCGCGGCCCCCTCACCAGCTGAAACATCCTATAATTATTTGAACCGGATATTTCGGAAATTCTCTTTAGGAGGAAGTACATTTTGACACGCCGGTGCTCAGGTGTCTCGCGTTTCCACCGGTTGCTAATTAGCGCCGAGAGTGTTAATTGGAGAGGATTCTTCACAGCTACGAAATGGAAAGACCGACTGTCAGGAACAGTCGCTGCGAATCTTATTTGGTTTAAAGTAAATAACCGCGCAGAGAGGCAGGCTTTTTGCAATGCACGTTAAAGACTGCAGCCACGCTTTAGATTAGGTTTTGCTCGTGAGCAATTGCAAAAACTCTTCATCAAAAGGATTGCTTCCGAATTGTTTATGGGAATATTTTCAAGAAAAGGACGACGTTCCGTACATGTCACGACTGGATTAAATAAACCGTAACCTTATAGTTCATGAAATACACGTCGCAGAATACGTTTGTGAAATCTAGAAGCTCCTTTTTAAGGAAACAAAGCACATCTTATTTACCTGTACAAGTACATATATGAGATTGATGCTGATGGGATGGCTGTCGATTATGCTTTGAATAAGTGTGTTTTTAATCTTTAATTGTAACACACCTTTAATTAACATCATATGCTTAATTGTGACAATACTATATATAGTGCTTATTTGCAACATCTCCTTTAATATTTAATAATGGAAGCAGTGTATATAATAAATTATATATATATTAATACTTTGTTATATTTTTAACAGTGTAAACCAGTGGTTCTCAACCTGTGGGGCGGGGCGCGAAGATGTGAAAAAAAGAAAACAAGAATCAAAAATATGAAAACAAAATCTGTTGAAACCAAAACAAATTAACTTAAACTACATTGAGATACTAGAACAATAAATATAGAGTTAGATAAATGTCGATAATAGTTAAGTAGGTATAATAAAATATGCATCGACATTTCAAAAAATGTTAGGGGGGCGCGATTGAAACTGTTATGAAAACTCGGGTCGCAAATACTTAAAGGTTGAGAAACGCTGGTGTAAATAGATTCTACAAATGACTATCCTAATAAAATGGAAGTAGCTCAATTTCAAGCAAATAACCTAAAGAGCTTGCCATGGGGCTGTTACTGCCTTGCGGTCGATGCTGCTTGGATAGTCCCCGTTCCCCCATAACGCATCCCTGAACTTAATTAAGTGGTTAAGGTGATGTTGTTTTCTGTTACATTAACCTGAAGAGATACGACAGAAACATCATTATCAACAGCAATCAGGATGCTCTAAGAGGAGTTAATTTACGTTTTTCAGTCAAACGTACTTTTAAGTACGAGTTGAATGAGAAAGGATTTTACATGTGGAACAAAATGGCAGTTTAGTTCGACTATATCGCATGTTTCTTTCAACAAATGCCTGCGTTTCTGGCACAATACGACCTGCAAATTATATTAACATAAATGCACCTCGAACGTGAAGATCACAATGTGCCAAAAATAAAGCGAGGCAATCAGTGAAGAAAAATAATTTGTAAATAGAGTGATATTTCTAAGAATGTTTATGGAAATTTAATTTTCCACAACTTTTGCCATAAAGTAATTTAAAAACGGATACATGAAAACTGAAAACAATAGTTTCCACAGAGGCATCTGGAGTAGTAATACACCATTGTTGTTTTATTTAGTACGTATTCATCTTAACGAAAACGTCACTGTTTTTCACACATCTGTAATGCAACGCTTTTTCTTTCTATAGTTTACTTACATTTATAACCAAATGATATGTTATTGGTCATCAGTTACTTTTAGACCGAGAAGAAATTTGTTAGTTGTACTTGACTGGATGTTATAAATGAATTTGATTGTTAAAGCAGTGCAATCCGATTAATTGTAGGGATGTAGACACACCGTGTACGGAATAAACGCAATGCATTCGGTGCCTCTAGTTTGCGTGGTTTGAAGGGGACTGTATAACGTGTTAATTAAAATTTATGACTGCCAGGCTCTTATTGGCGGGGGCTTCTAGTTTTGAAATTAAATAACTGCATCATAAGGCGCACGGCCAAATCTCTTCGACAGAAAAGTGTCTCGTGTGTCTTCGTAGATGTGCTTAGCCAGGCCCAAAATACGTGAGCTCCACATTCACAAAAATGCGTAGCTTTTCAAAGAAAAGACGGGATTTTTTTACTTCCATTAAAACCTTTCTGTCTTTTACTCATTATAGTAACCCAAACATTTATTGTACATATTTAATTAGGTTTTATTTCATACAAAGAAATGAAAATTTAGAATATATCTATCTATCTATCTATCTATCCTCTTAAAAAAAGACGTTTCAATAAATATACATCTGAGTGCATTTTAACCTTCTTAATATAAGATATTCTTAATATATTATGAAAGTTAAATAGCTGTGGGTCAGTACACTTTTAACTGAAACAACATTTAAGTAGTGAAAATTGTGTGGACCAACAATTAAAAAATACAGATCACAGGATTTCGACACCATTTGTTACCGTTCTTGCTATGTACTCTATACCTGACAGACTCGCCTTGGTGCTAGTCCATGAGCAACGAAATATATATTAACACACATGCAACTGCCTATTAAATATTAAATGCACGACCTACGCCGTATAAATACCAAAATCTGTTATTCTACAAAACATTAAAGTGCATTAGCATCCCAAAAACATGCAGCCTCTTCCTCGTTAATGCAAAAGTTCGTTAAAAAAAGCTAAAATCAATACAACATAACAGCTATTGTTTATCATTGAATTGTG
Source organism: Polypterus senegalus (assembly GCF_016835505.1). NCBI lineage: Eukaryota > Metazoa > Chordata > Cladistia > Polypteriformes > Polypteridae > Polypterus > Polypterus senegalus. The sequence continues at coordinate 132,429,357 of NC_053163.1, read as the reverse complement.
AGTGCCCTAGTGCATAGAATTATGCAGCTTCATAAACTGACCAGTAATACTTACAGATGCATTTAAGCAAACGGTGACACTGATTGAAGCCTATACGAAAATTACTTATATAAACTATACATGGTTGGCTGTTAATTTTATTCCACAATAAAGTATCAACATATGAATAGGCATGCATGTATGTATATAATGAATGCATGTACAGTATCAAAGATTCACTAATAAAAGACATTGAACATGGAGGACTAAAGAACCTACTCCATTCCAATTTCTTAAGTATCAGAGGGTACTCGTTTTTTTTTTTTTTTTGTGTGATTGTGTTACATTAAGTGCAGTGTGTTGAATTTTTCCTGTCAAAATGTCGTCATTTGGCTAGTGGATTAATCTTATCATACAAATTCCTAATACACATTGCATAGACAGTGGCCGTGCTGCATACTGATTAGCACATGCAAGCGAGAATTTCACTGTATGCTGTACACGTGATAGTGATGACCCTATAAAGAGAGCGCAATTATCCAGCTGTACACGAATATCCAAAAATGCATTTGTATATACAAAATGTATACACAGAGACACACGTATATAAAATGCATATATAGAGAGAGAGAATTAAACTCTCCACTGTCAACATTTTGCTTCTGGATCTAGTGTGTATATATATATATATATATATATATATATATATATATATATATATATATATATATATATATATATATATATATATATATTGCAGTTGTGTAAAGTTTCCAGTTATGTTCTTCAATATTTAGTTCAAAAAATAATGAAAAATATCATAGGTTTTAGCAGGCAAGCGTCATCTTTCTTTCTTTCTTTCTTTCTTTTTCTCATTTCCCTCTCCCAGATCTTACAAAAAGTGAGACCCCTCATTTCTGTCGTGTGATAATCAGGAGGTTCTGTTATACCTGAAAATGTTGACTCTCAACAGAATCAGGCCAGCGTACTCGCTTGTTTATTTTAAGAGTGGAGACGCACAAGAACTGAAAATGTTGCGCTCCCCAGTGTGTGACCTCCACTGAAATGCACAGAGAAATGCACACTGTCAGACAGGGTTGCAAATTATAAAGAACGGCGCAAGTGACACGCACAGGGTCGTTTGGCGATGACTGGCTTATCATTTCCACGTGCTCCTCTCTTACGGGTATACAATTCGCTGAATGATTTGAAGTCCAAATGGAGAATCTTCATGCTTTCCTTACTCGCGTGCATAAGACAATAAATGTGTGTGGCATATACAGTATGTAACTACAAAATGTGTTGTTTTTTGTTAACATTTAAGTTGTTCTGGGACAACTGTGTTGAAAATCTGTGTATGCGACCTAACGGCGGAGATTTAAGATGGGCAGCGGATAGATAGATAGATAGATAGATAGATAGATAGATAGATAGATAGATAGATAGATAGATAGATAGATAGATTGCGTAAATTTGTAATTGACTTGTAAAAAGCATAGTTCAGAAACCACTTCAACATAGATGAGTTCATCTAACATTCTCTGTGCTTATTAAAGACAAGTTATTTTAAGAATTGACTTTTTAGTTCAGACTTGCGTTTGCCATTTATGTTGCTAATCATTTGCATATCCAGTCCGTCATTTCAGATTGCTGTTTCACTCCGATTACAGTTGCCTGACCCAGTTAGCTCTTGATGGACCTGGTGTTCTGTTTATCACCCTGCTTGCAGAGCTGTGTAGTGCATTACATTTCCCCTTACACTGGTAGCAGGTCAGCGTAATATCTAAATAAAATACCTAACATTGCTGAGTGCAAGGTGAGAACGATGAGTCCACCTAAATTTAAAACCACTGAATTGTTGAGTCCTTCGTGAAAAGGGTTTAGTGCGTGACACGCTGGCGCGGTTATGTGATTGGTAGTACATCGGAAGTCATTTCTAACGATAAACGCATCGGGTGTGTATAAAAGAAAGCAACTAATAAAGTGTGAGAAGAGGAGGGCGGGGGTGTAGTCCAGACGAACCCTCTCTGACCGGGCCCTCGAGAGAGTCTCGAAATTGCGCAGCCATATGTGTCTATCTACGCATGTCTAATGTCGGTGACTTAGCCATTCCAGTGGTGTCGTGACCTTGGTGCCCCGTGCGGGGCTGTCCCAGCCGAGTGAATCACACTGTCCCCCAGCAGGGTCCTCCTTTCATTCTCTAATCCAAAGCAGAGTACTCAGTATTGTCCGGCTGTTATAGCGTTTGGAGTTTGCAAAGCAGCGGCCTTCGCGGATATACGGTAAAGTACCATTTTTAAGAGCAATGAGCGCGGGTCTTCACTACTTCAGATTTCCAACCCGTCTTTGGGAAACTTTATCGATGTTTATGTAGTTTGTATCGCTCCGTGTCGCTGCACACGGTCCTTTAAGTTCTTTCTTTAGGAAGCGTAGAGTCCAGCAGCCTTTCTTCTTTCTGATAATGAAAGGGACGTACAGGTCGTTGCTCTGTCTGGCTTTGCAGAAGAGCGCTATGGAGCAGAAGTAAGTTCTTCATTTATCTGGACTTTTTGTGTTGAGTGGGCATTCTGCCCGTGAGACGGAGCTTCGTGTGTGAATTGCATAGCCACTTTTGGTTTTATCATTAGTTGCTGTGATTTTGCTGGCTACAACCATAGCCGTAATTCATTTATTCTGAATTTAATTTCGTAAAGAAAATCACGGTTTACCTATATGCTATTTTTTGTATGCTCTGTGTGATATGCGATAGATAGATAGATAGATAGATAGATAGATAGATAGATAGATAACTGCCTATATCATTTAATTAATTAAATCTGATTATCTGAAGTCTTTGCGGGACAGGCCAAAATCCAGTTATTTCAGACAGTACCGTTTTTTAAATACTTAAAGATACAACTGTGATACTCCATAAAGGGTAAAGTGCGGAAGAGCTGTAGTTGTGTGTTTCATTATATTTTGCAGAAATGTATGTGTCAATTAAAACACTAAATGAATACACTTGACAAAAAAGCACTGAGGAGGTTAACTGGACTGGACAGACCCAGAGTGTCTCTGTGAGGGTTTCTGTAAATATCTACAAATGATGTACCAATGTTGCTAATCAATATAATTCAGTGGAAATGAGATAATGCTGTAGCTTAGACTGTTTTGATTTGGCTGAAGAAAAAAATATGGAACAAATGAATAACTTCAAATTATACTTTAACAATTCTTACAGTTCTGCAGTAGTAAATGTGCCTGTTAATTGTATTGCAGTTCATTGGAACGTAGAGCGAAAATATGGTATTTATTTAGGCATAAATGAGTGTCCACAATATGCACTAAGTTTGCCTTTGCTCTCTGTTGTGGTGGGCATTTTCTCTATTTTTCTATTCTGAAGTGTTCCTACTGCACACGTTGGAACATGGCAACCTGAATATGTCTCCCCATTATACTTAACAATCCAAAAATAAACTGAACACTGAACGCTTCTTCACAGGTGGGGTGGTCGGATGCCCATGATGATACAGTAGCTCTTAACAAAAAGACGCCAGGAAATGACCGTATAACCCCCCCTCCACCACCACCACCCCCCCAAAAAAAAAAGGCTTTTGGGTTGTGCATGTTGCTTTCTGTCAGGCCCCATTCAGATCACAATGTAAATTTAGTGGCACACGCTTCCACTAAAGCAAATCCATAGCAGCGTTAATGCGTGTGTACGAGTGGGCCTGTGCAGTGGCGCTCTACGTGTTTTACATGCGCTCGGGCAGTGCGTGGATTACGCAGGATATTGCAACCCGGTTCTGCGGAACACGTGGAGTCCAGATGCATGTGTGTTCACGCGCGTGTGCGAGGGAGAGAGACCGTGAGAGCGAGAGGGGGGCGAATGACAGAGAGAGCGGAGAGAGAGAGAAGGAGAGAGAGAGAGAGAGAGAGAGAGAGAGAGAGAGAGAGAGAGAGAGAGAGAGCGCGGAGGAAGATCCAGCGGCGCAGCGCTGCCCCTTTAAGAGACTGAAGGGTTAGTTTTTTTCTTTGGTTATCTAGCTGTATGAGTGTATCTGATATCATAAAGCTAGAGAACCGAATGTAGAAACTAATTCTGTGGACTTCAGGACGGGCCACTGAAGCGCGAAGAGGAGGGGGGAGCGGACCACGAGTGGCAACGCCAGCGTGAACGTGTGCTTTTAGGTGTCTGTCGAATTCACGACTAACGAGACTGGGGGACCCCTGTACCTCACCAGACAGGTCTAGGGAGACCAGGAAGATGATCGCCCGCCAGGCTGTTCGATGCTGTCACCAAAGGGCAACATCTGAGTCAAGGAGCCGCGAAATGCTTCTCCGAATAGGGCCTGAATGATTAGTAGGCAGGCGCCGGGGGAAAGAGGGCATCTACCGTCAATTCCGCCTTGTAAACAGTTCAGCGAATAATGTCAGGAGGTGTAAGAGAGAATGCAAGCCGGAGAGACGGCGAAAAGAAGAGTTAAAAAGACGTTTGGACCGATTGGTCCTTTCGCCGGCGTCACGTGACCAGCGAGCAGCAGCAGATTTACTTCTGCGTGTGTGTGGACGAGGCTGAGGCTGGAGGTGCGTTCCCGTGTTCAGGCTCGAGTCCGGTTTTGCCGCTGAAGCTTTTATCCGAATACTATTTGTACATCTTTTCCAAATTACATGAATAATCACCAGATTATCGGAGGAAGTCACATGACGTTATGCAACGTATTTCTTACAAGTAGCCCGGTGTGATTCGGGCCACACTTCCTAAACTGCCTTGTTTCTGTACAGCATGTATTTTCATTGAACATAACACAAATTAATTACATCTTTAATTAACTAATCTTATGTTTATACCATTTAACAAGTCAATGTTGTTATAACTTATTAGATTGTGCCTGTAATTTTTTTTTTTGCTTTATATATTGCCTGCAAAAGTGTTTTGTTTCTCATCTATTTTTTGAAACCTCTATTTTAATCATTTTCATTTTATAATGTTGTGATTCGTAAACATCATGTGTGCATATATAAGAGGTCAGAAGCCATAAGGAAGATCAAATCTTGTTCATGTCATTTGTTATTCATTAAATTTCCTGCTACTGTGTACATCCAAAGAATCAAAATGATACTTTCTATGGGAATTTTTTGAAACTGGAATAATACCGTTTAACTGCTGAAACTCTTTAACGGCTCTTTCAGTTGTTGCTGGAGGAACATGGCATGTGCTTTGCTAACCCCTTCCTAAAACCCTGAGCATACTTTCACTTGTCTGGTACATCAATTTAGTAGATAATTGTGTGTTACTCTGAAAAGTTGCATACAGTATAACTTTATGAGTTCAGACTTTTGATTTGCTTTGCATGTATGGTATCTGAAATTGAGAAACTGTGTGTCAGTCCAGCTGTCTCATAAAGTAAAAGAGGAACATTACAATCACAATTATTATTCCAGAATAAAACTGTAAAAGAAGCCAGAAACAGAGAAAGCCCCATCTATTATTATTACTGTTATTTTTATTATTATATTATTATTGTTAATGCTGCTATTGTTGTTTTCTTTGCTTACAGATATTGTTTGATTTTTATTTACATATTATATTTGAATATACAGGATAAATTGTAATTGTCTTAAAGTTCATTAAGGAGTATAGCCTTTTAGTGTATAGTGTGAGTCTTTCTGAAAGCTCAAAGCTTTTTTTCCAAATCCAGTAAAAAATATTTAGAATATTCCTCTTTATTTTGTATTATGTTCTGTGCATCACTTTATTGCCTGGTGTTTGTATTATGGGCTTTCTCTGCTTAAAAGGCATAACAATTGCTAAAACTAAACTCTGCTCATTATGAGGATGTCCTATTTAAAATATTTTCATTGCTATACAAAAGCCTATGGCAGGACTTCAGAAGTGAAATGCACAGACTTGAATGAAACAGGCTACCTTAACTGGCATGGTCTCTTTATAATTTAAGACATTGTAAATGGAGGGTTCCTGGTTTTAGGAAATACATTGTTAAATGTATGTTGTTTTATTCAGCAACAGCTTCCTTGGTAATATTTTCAAAGTACAGACTTCCTTTTTAAAGGTAACGAGTTCTCATATTGTCTATAGAAAGAAAGTGAAAGCACGTGTTGGTTAATAAAGAATAGCAGTAATTGTAAAAATACTAAAATAAGACCTCAGATGAAATTAAACACTCTAGAGATTATCTGGATTGAAATGAAGATTGCCAGATTTTCTTAATGTTTTTTCAATGAAATCAAGGGTCATAACTATTTGGCTTAACTTTTCAGTTTATATAAAGCAAGAAATAATTGACATTTGTTATTATTTTACAATGCGATAAATAACTGTTCTGAGTATTAAAAAGATGGAGAAAACTGTTGGTGGTTTATAGTTAAACTCTAGATAGATAGATAGATAGATAGATAGATAGATAGATAGATAGATAGATAGATAGATGGATAGATGGATAGATAGATAGATAGATAGATAGATAGATAGATAGATAGATAGATAGATAGATAGATAGATTATTGTGTAATTTTATTGTTAAAAGCATAGTTCAGACATCCCTTCTAGTACAGAAACACACGCAGATGACCATTTTTATTATATAATGAACACGTATGGAATTAGAAACATTGAAATAAAAAGCCCATTGCGGCACCCCTTGTGTGATTTTGAATTGGTTGCTTACAACTGAATACTCTAAGTCGATATTTGCTGTTAATTAACACATCAAGTATTTTAAATCTGTTTGTTCCGTAAACATTTTGACCAAAGCTGCTATGTTCTTTAAGTTGGTGTAACAGTGTCGGGTAGAGTATTCTAGTAAGATTGTCGTGTATGTTTGTTGCAGATCTGTGAAAGTGTTTGCGTTCTTTTCTAAAGCATTTGTGTAACTACACTCATCTGTTTTAAGCACTAGATCGCTGTGTTCTTTTTCTATTTTGTGTGCAGAGATAATCTTGCGTGGTTTTACGATGGTAGAATTCATGTAGGATTTCCCCTAAAACAAAGAATGAATTGTTTGTTTTACTCGTAAGAACAAGAACGATTCAAGAGGAATAAGTGCATTTGTACATATAGAACTGGCTGTGGATTTTAAGATTAACAGAAATCTTTGCCGCCTTGTGTAGCATTTTTTGGGTTGAGGGATTTCCTAAATTAATCCAGCATCTGATCATATACCCTAACTGTTCGCCTCACATTCTAGTTATTTATTATATAATTCCAGGGTTTGGGGACCCTCCTAGCGCGTGGCCTTGTGCCCCCGCGTGACGCGCAGCAGGCCTGATGGAGGCGACGCGAGCAAAATTCTAACTGACGTCTAGCCTCGCCAGCTGTTAGCTCAACGTGAAAGTCTCCTCTCTCATGCGACGCCACTTACCTCTTTAGTTTTCGTCAACGTATCTTTTTGAGGAGCAAGCAAATAACAAAGACCCAAATGTAATATTTGTTATTGGCACAGTCAGTAGTAATTTAACTAGGAATAAGCTGCCTAGCAACCCTTTAGTGCAAATTCAATATATTACATACATGTAATAAACACACACGCTCGCTCTTTATACTATGCTTCCAACAAAGGCATGCATCTCACGCTAAAGTGTTTATTTTGTTGACTCCTGTACACATTATAAATTTAGGGCCTACTGTAAAGATGGGCACCACTGTGAAATCGTTAATGTTTGGTTGATGTGATTCAGAGTGACTAGAAATGCTCGCCTAAGAAATAACGCCTCCAGAGTGGCTCTTTACAGCGAAGCCATATAGATGAACCATTTTTGATTTCCAAAAGAACCATCCATCTTGAAGTTCCAAAACTAACTTTTATTTTTTAAAATCTGTAACAGACTCCATGAGCAGATGACAACAGATCTGTGAGATACCAACGGGTTCCTGATTTTAAAAGGACTCTTGCAGAAGCAACACGGACAGAGTTCAGGTTGCCTCAATCTTTCAGTATATTGCTAGGTAGCCTGCTATACATTAAAGATGTCTGTTTTGTCCACGTATCAGGATCCTTTTCAAACCTCAACGAGCCAATTTCAGATGGAACCCTTCAATGGGTCTTTGTTGTGCACAGGTTCAACGACGAGCCACACGACCCAGTAACTATAGGCGTTAGAGAACCGTTATATTAAACAGTATGGACCGTAGTCGATACGGTAGTCGGTAGTCGATGCAAATTGAAACACAGTTTAGTTGCTGTTTTACATGATTATTTATTGTACATTCACAATGAATCATAAAGAATACAGGAAGATATAATTAAGAGCGCCCATAAGTTTGCTGTTTTAGTCTGATCAGATAAAGGAAACATTACAATGAAAGGTTAATATGTGAAAGAAAATGCGAGTTTGGACGATGAATGAATGAATATATAGTAGAAGGTGCCGCCGATAGAGTACTAACCTAACATAGACGACCCGCTTTCTGAAAAATATGCGTTAGAAATCAGAGCGAGGGCTGGCGGGTTCTTTACAAGAAGAAAGTAAGAACAAATCTGCCATCTAATTTGTGATATTCCCGTTAAACACATAAAGCTAACATAGTTTTATAGTTTAATAATTGTTAGACTTATTCCTTCTTTCTTTATTTATTACAAAAATACTCGAAACTTTACTATGTTGATTAAATATTTCCAAAAATGCCACTGGCTGCAATGAAAATCCACACTAATTTTACTACTCTCAATACAAAAATAACCTACGTGGAATAAACGATCAAACTTTCATGTACCTAGATGAAAGGTTTACAGTAAATTATTAATACGGAACGCTTTGATACGAAACAAATATCTCGCGAGAAAACGTACCCTCTTACAAAGCCACATTTTATTTACTTGTCTGGAAAACAAAAAGTTATAGCAGACGCCCCGATCATTTTAACGTTGGAAATTCTAGATATGTGCCTTAGTTTGCATGTCCATAACTAATTAAGCATCTTTTGGTTAACAGCAATATTTTAGAATTTGTAAAAAAACGAACACTAAGTAATTAAAATAATAAAGTTTTGCATGTACTTGTGGAAAGGACTTCTTCATAACAAAAGTGGCTTTATATCTTGCTGAAGCTGACACGAATCAGGGTGTATTTTCTTCCAAAACAAAATGCAAACCCGACAGTGGCACCTACGGGACACTAAACCTAGGTTTAGAATTGAGTTATCTGCTGGAATTAAAATTAAAAAAAAAAAAAAAATCGTGTCCTCAAAACAAATTCGGATTATTTATGAATATCCAAAGCAGGAATGAACAATATACAATTGCACATCTAAACTGATTATATTTTACAACGGTCCTGATTAAATAATATTTTCAATGTCAATTCACACATGCAGGTTTCTTTAGGCAGACTTTTAAAAATAACGGTTGCTTAATGGCGCTTTACTGGGTTATGTCGTTCCTCGTAGCTCCATTGCTTGACAAAGAACCATTTCATTCGGGGAAGAGTGCATTGCATATGAAATTGGGACTTTGGGCTTTGAAAAGATTCTGAATATGTGAACAAAACAGAAATCTCTATACCTAGCAGGATTGAACGGATCAAGAAAACCCGAAGTTAGCCTAGGTATGTTATTGCGTCTAGTCTTTTTTAAATTCAGAAACCATTAGTATTTAAAAAGCTTCTGTAAAAATAAATTCCCCGAGGACAAATACAGTTCTATCTATCTATCTATCTATCTATCTATCTATCTATCTATCTATCTATCTATCTATTTCACTAATCTGTTATCGTCTATTCATTGCTGTTTTCAGAACCTGTTACCGATCAATATAAAACATTCGTACAGGAAACTTCATGTGAATGATTCTGTTAATAATCAAAAATGCTCCCCCAATGGCACCGCAATAAAAAAGCACTACTTTATACATTTATGTTTGGGAGTGCAGTTTGCCACACTCTTGTACTTTCTGTGTTCTCCGGTTGCTGTCCATTACTTTCAAGGTGCTGATTGTGTGGCCTTTGCTCGATCTCCTTGTGTCATGGAGTGCTGCCAGTGTGTCGTTCAGTTAAAGTTAGACTCCAGACTGGCTGTTATAAAACCTGGAGGTGTGTGCGAAGAGAATTCAATTTTAGTAGCTTTAAAACATGCGTTATTTAAGTTTATGAACAGGAATGTCGAGTGTCTCTAAGCTTCTTCTGAACTTTAGTCTTGCGTTTTAACTTTTGTTTTCGGCCGATGCACGTGACCCTCTTCTTCGTGATTGTCTCTCAGGTTGTGGTGTTACCACGGCCCAGTGACAGAGAAATGAACACAGCTAATTTAGTTATAGAGAATGGGTGAATTAGTGTAGCCACTAGTTTAATTACCATTTTAGAAGTTCAAGTTATGTCTAAAACTTCGCCCCTCGTCCAGTTCATACAAGTATGTTAAATCAGTAAAGCGCGTCCACTTTACACGATCCCCCGGTTTTTGATATTACAGACACGTGCGCGCGCGTGTGTCTGCGTGTTCGAATGATATCAAAGACTGTTAATGTGTACCGTGAATAAGATATGCACTCATTTAAACTACAGCAGCTTAGCTCCTATTCGCAAGTTTCGTTATTGTTTTGATTTTTTGATTTGGGGGCGCTGCTCATATGCGGACATGTCTGGACTATTAAACACCAAGGTCAAGAGCAGGCTGACAGTGAATGCCGAAAAAATAAAAAGTTCAGAAACATCACGACAGCTTTGCGGGGCGGCCAAAGGGCGCTATGAAATTACGATTGGTTTGTTACCTGGCCCAAGCTTCACGACCGAGTCAAGTTGTCCCAGTGTTTCATCTTAACGGTCGGCTTTCCGCTCACTTGAAATTGAACTTGCAGGTAGCCATACCGGTAATATTAGTTTTGCTTGCTGTTTTTTGGTTGAAATTTTTTTTTGGGGTGTTTCTCGAAGCTATAGCAGTTTCCTTTGTATGCGCCCTCAGAGGTGGACTTAAAGGATTTGGGGAAAACCACTCGTATTCGTCCAGTGCAACCCTTTAATGACCCTCATCAGTGAGCATGCGTGATGAACGGCACTAGTCACAGATAATCAAAGCAAATAATAAATTATTAACTTGTTCATGGAAGTAAAGTAACATTTTTATAGAAATGCTTTTAAAAAGGAACTCAGTTTTTCTACTGAACTTTTTCTGTTGCTTCTAAAGGACCAATAGAGTGGAAAACATCAACTTTACATCACACACAAGTTGCCTTTAAACAGTTTTTAAATAAACATGAAGACCGTGTATATAATCTCCTAACCGGTGTCTCCGGACAGCTAAAACACAATTTCAACTCCAAATAAAGGGATGCAGGAAGAGAAAAACACATCTGTGATTGAATTATGAGGGGCTGAGAATGTTGTGTAATGTTATGTTTGAAAGTTAGAGGTCTACAGATGGAAACAAGTACCCATTAGCAGATTTTTATCAAGTTGTTCTGCTAAACTGCACACTGTGATGTCATCTATTCCTGTTGTGTCATTTTATCTCGAAAGGACCAACAACTTATGTGTTTCTACCTACCTCTCCTAGTGCTGGCGGGGCACTGTAGACAAGCAGCTGTCTCTTGGACTGACCGTGCTGATGTTCTCTAGGTAGATCAAGATGAGTTTGCTCAGTTATTAGCATACAACGACTTTCCCAAAGCTTCACATGTGGTCTGCAGATCTATAGTATCCAATATTTCACACACATGGGCCAAGACAGGGGCTCTGTTTGGTGTACAGTCTAAAATATAAAGGTGCCAAAGTGGTTCCTCTGAGTGATGTGATATTGTATTGTGTTTAGCCCTTCTTTTTGACACCCACTCACACCCAATCTACCTGGACAGGGGTCTCTCTTTGAACTGCCTTTCCCAAGGTTTCTTCCATTTTGTTCCCTACAAGGGTTTTTTTTTTTTCTTGTCTTCTTAGAAAGTCAAGACTTGAGAGGCTGTCAAAAGGCAGGGCCTGTTAAAGCCCATTGTGGCACTCCCTGTGTGATATTGGGCTATACAAAAATAAATTGTATTGTATTGTATTGATTGTATGTGATAGGAGAACCTTCACAGGGAGGATCCAAAAACGATCTTTACTTATTAGATCCATAGCAGGTTACATCAAAAACCATGAATAGACATTCATAGATTTGTGAACTTGCTATAAGCTCCTGATTTTAAACGGTCACTTGTGGATACAGTAACACTGGTTAAGTTCAGGTTTTCTTGATCTGTTGTATCCTGTTAAGTATAGGCTACTAGGAATTCATGATTTTTGGTTTTTCTGCATATTAAAAACCTTTTCAAAGCCCAAAGAACTTTCATTTGAAAAGCACCCTTCCTGGAATGAAATGGCTCTTTGACAAGCAACGGAACCACTCAAGCCAGTATTATGTCATTAAAGAACCAATATTTTTAACTGCAAAGAGTTTCAATTTTAGGGTAACATTACTGTTAATAGGCTGATGTAAAACATGTGATCTTGGGCACTCATACATCACATAGCAATAATAATAAAATACTTTTTACAATGAGATATAAAATGCTCATTGGTGGGACTTGGTTTTTGTTTCATAATACATGTGGAGATGCAGCGTTTTCAATTTGAAACAAACTGAACAAAGTTGTTTATTGATAAACTCATCCAAAAATGAAACATATAATCTGTTTGTTTGCTTCATTCTTTTATGTTTAGCATGATCCTTCTCTCATTTTACAAATGTGTCAGTGCTACAGCTGAGCAATACAAAGACAGCAATAAAGTTAGCTTACCTGCAAACGATTCATTACGCTAATGACAAATTACAATACAATTTGATGACAACCCAAGGAGTAAATTCATCCATAAAAATGCGTTGTTGTGCTTTATAATATTTTACTTGGTGACTCTAGTAACACCAGATGTTCATCTGAACAAGAAATGGATGCTGTAAACATATGCCTTGAAACGCACAGACGTTGGTGATGCCATGTCTGTCTGTCTAGACGGGTATGTTAGAATAAGAATCTGATAAGGTGACCTACCATTAGGAGTGTATTCAATTCCAACATGGCAAGGCCAATGATAATTTAGATTTGGACAGACAGCTGGACCCATTCAGCGTATAAATCAGTAAAAAACATTTTAGGCTTCAGTGAAACGTTCCCTGGGTGTATTATGTGCCATTTCCTGGAAGTGGTTTTCCCATCTATTTCTCAGATGTACCAAGATCCAGGCGGCTGCTGGGCCAAAAGACTCCGGGCAAGAATGTAGTGGCAGACATCACATTTCCTCAAAATGATACAGTTTGTGGCTTTCAATGGGACGTTTGCTTCTCAAATGGTAGCTTCTCTGCAATTGCAAGGGTGAGAATCCTCCCATTTGAAAGCAAGTCGATACACTCCAAACATTCTGCTGTGCTGTTTCGCTTGTGTACATCAGTACAGTAAGCGGAGGTTTGGCAGTATTTTAAAGAAGCCTGCTGTTTATGTTGTGAAGCTCAATATATCTCAAAGGAAGTTACTCCAGTTTTACCCCAAACGCCACAGGCATGCAGGTTGGATTAACTAGTGACTCCAGTGTGAGTGTGCCCTGGGATGAATGAGCACCCCTTCCATCAATGGCTCATGTCCCACCACAACCCACAGATGGAGTAAATGCATTGTGGTGACATTACTGTGTGGGTCCATTTCATTTGCTCCATCCATCCACCCATCCATCCACCCATCCATTTCGTATATCTCATGGCTGCCTTAGTATTTCTGATCATTTACTTATAATGGGTAAGTTGCTTTGGATAAAACAATCGATTAAACAAATTAAATGACATTTTCCTAAACTCGGTATTCCTATTTGCATTAAATCTTTGACACAAACAAAGGTAATTAAGCTGCAACAAGTATTGAAAATTATTCGCAATATATTAAAGATCCTGTCCTTTTTTTACCTAGCATTTTTTTTTAGCTTTGAACCTGAGAAAATATAAAATTGAATCTGAAACATTTCAAAAGAGGCAAAAACACTGTGACTGCCAGCCTCCCCCAATACACCACACACACTTTTAACCGTCTGATCCAATTTGTCAGGATCCTCGGTTTGAGGAGATAAGAGAAGGGGTAGCGGCTTGTGTAATCTATATTTTAATTCTTTTGTCGGGGGCTCCTTATCCCTTTAAGATGCTTACGGACCCTGGCAGCCGCTTTGTAAGGAGTGCTCATGTGGAAAGAGTTTAAGGGTGGCTCAGTCTCTCACCCCCTTAATTCCACCCCTTCCCCCACAGCTGTGGAAGATTTTCTGTCCTCTTGTCAGCAGACGACTCTTTGCCACAGACTAGGTGGCAAGGGGGCTAAGGGGGGTGGCAGTAGCCATTTTATAGTTGAAGCTTTCCTGGATTGTTGGTGCTTGGCTTGACTGGCCAATGCCAACTCCAGCTCATGTGTACCCACTTAAGTCATCTGCCTGCCTGTTGTAGCAGCTGCTCTCCGGCAAGAAGCGTCATTTACTTTACCCAATAATCTATATAAAAATCCCCAATAATCATTTACTATGTCTAATTCAAATTCAAGTGTTGCTTTTTGTGTGTGTGTGTGTGTGTGTAAAAGCCACCTTTTATACAGATACCAAAAAACTTGTAAATGCCTGATGCCGTACTTCAGTTGATAGACTCACAATTCTGTGTGCTGACGGATTGTCAGCTGGACCTACAAAGCTTTTTGTACCTACAAAAACGTATTGGGTGTCCGAAATATTTCACACAATTAAAAACGGACACAAACCAGCTGGTTAATCAAATGGAATGATTTGTTTGAATAACAAAAGTGTCGCATATTACACATGAATATCCATCGTTTGGCAGCAAATCCCCACTGTTAAATTCACTCATACTGTAATATGCAAACAGTGCTTCCATACTTATATATATATATATATATATATATATATATATATATATATATATATATATATATATATATATATATATATATATATATATATATATATATATATATATATATATATATATATATATATATATATAATATGTGTTTGTGTGTGTGTGTGTGCAGTACATAGACAGGACATTTGATGTGTTTGGAAGCCCTCTTTATCCAGTTCAAGGTTGTGTGTGCCAGGATATAAGGCAGAAAACAAGCCCTGATGGCATACCAGTCCAGTCTATCCGAAGGCTTTCTCACATACACAGCATCACCCTGTTTGGCAACTCTGAATGCGCTTCTGTGTCAGCACATACTTTTACATAATAACATATTTCAATTCAGTATGATGATAATGATTATTAATATTGTTATTGTTATATTTGGCTGACACCCTTATCTGAGACTGCTGGATTGGTTGTCACTGCTGCCTCGCAGATCCATCAGCCTGGATTCAGACTCCATGATCAGACATTTTTAGAAATAACGGGTCTTCAATGGCACTTTACTGGGTTGTGTGGTTCCTCTTACAACTGTTGCTTGACAAAGAACCATTTCGATGTGGAAAAGATTCTTTACATATGAAGTTGGTTCTTTGGTCATTGAAAATATGCGGAAAAATCTGAAATCTTTCATGTATAGTATCTAACAGGACAGAACAATGAATGTAGCCTCAGTTATTGTATGCTGAATCCACTGGTATTTCACAAATCACTTACCATCATTTCTTTATTTACGGATCTGAATTAAATGATCTCTCTGGAACCTTTGTGCAGATAGTTCCAACAATGCTTCACGCCGTAGAACCACTCTGGCTCCTTTATCTTCAGGCGTGTGTGTGGAGTTTGTTCTCCGAGGGTCAGTGTGCCATCTTAGTGCTTCAGTGTTCCCACTTCCTAAAGACATGCATGTTAGGTTAACTGGCGGCTCTAAACTGGCCCTGCGTGTGTTTGCAGGCCCCAGGTTTGAATGGCGTCCCACTAAGGGTTGGTTACTGCTACTGGGATAGGCTCTGCCCAACCTTACTGTATTTAGTGGGTTTGATAATGTTATTATATAAGAAATCATTTTAAATTTTAGAGTTAGCATCTGATGATGCAATTCAGATATCAATCTATACATCCTTCTCTTAGGCCTAGGAGACTTAAAAGATGTAATGTCACCCTGGTTGTGTCGGAATTGTGACATATGAAGTACGTAACAGTCATCAGTTTAATAAGCCATCCATCTGTACATTGCTCCTGTCCTGCTAACTTCTTCATAGGTTTGCTGTGAGCCTGAGCTGATCTTGGAGGTGGCACACAAGGCAAGAAGTAATTACAAATGGCATGCTAATCTATTGTAGAGCCTGTGTTAATTATGTACATAATAATTATGAAAAAAGTAGGAACACCGTGAACAAAACCGAATGAAGACTGTGTTTTTAAGTCTGATTCTGAGATTTTAGATAGAGGGGAATGATTTGTTTCCTGTTGATGCATTTTCCATTCTGTAAATATTGATATTGTCACTTGCATTTCCATTAATATTAAAATGTTGAGATGCAGGAGATACGGTGGCTACAGTTCTACTGCTGCCAAACTGCAGAAGAAAATGTAATGTATTATATAGCCTTAGCATTTATTAAAGTAACAAAGCTCTAATGGAAACTCATATTTATGTATGGTAGTTTTCGTTTTGGAAATATTGTGTGGCCAGACTACAATATCAGCAACACTTATCACAGATTGTTTAGGTTGCTAGACAAGATGAAGAATGAGTTATGAACCAGGATTGGCTAAAACCGATACAAGTTAATGTATATACATTTTTAACTTTCCTCTTTTAAAACATGGTTTAGCTGCTGTGCACCATTAAGGAATGAAGGATCTTTATGATGGTAGCAGGAGAAAGTTTTCCAATATTACATTAAAGAAAGAGCACTCTGAAAGGCAGTTCCCCACTGCTCCCTATTAGAATGACTGTACTTGACTTTCTCTCATAACTGCTGGGGGCCTGTGAGTTTTGTTTCTTGGTGACCCCTACCCATGGAAACAAGTCTAATGTCTGGCAGGAGAAGTCCCTGATTGTTACGTTGCAGCATCTTTTAGCCTGTGGGTGTCATCATATCAAAAAGAAAAAAAACAAAAAAAAAAAACCCAAATAAATAAATAAATAAATAAATAAATTCAGTGCCGAATTTCACTTTTTGTGCACAGTGTATGGGGTGCTCGTTAAAAACCATCTTGCTGTGCCTTGGGGAAAACTAGATGCATATCAAATTTTAGAAAGACACAAAGAAGTAAAAAAAAAAAATTAAAATAAATAGAAAAGGCTGCCCTTTTCAAGCATATGCATAGCAAAGTTTGAACTTTTTGGCTTTAAGCTAAATGGGACTACACTATAATAGTTTTCATTAAATGGCAAATAAGTGTTTATTCAGCAGTTACTAGTAAAGCCACTTCCAAAGCTTCCTTCAAGCCGGGAAGATACAGCCCAGTGATAGTGCAGGTGCATGAGCAAGAAACATGACTGATAGGAGGTGAGCCCACGTGAACCTGCTGTTATGTCACTTGAAATTCCGTCGACGGGTGTCGTCAAAGTAAATAAACAGTACCAATTTTATTGTATCTTAGAAAGGGTGCTTTGCCCTTCATTGTCTTACAATGCATTTATACAATAACGGCTCATCTGTTGCAGGATATATGAGCACAAATGCACAATTGGCTGTTTTTTAAGAAGCTTATACATTTGATTCAATGCATCTCTTTCTGTGAATGTAGGTCAACATGGCAGATTTTTCATGCTTATTTGAACATTTTGGGGGTTTCGCTTTGTTCCGCAGTAGAATTTCAATGAAGCTTTAAACATTACTTATTCTACTTGAACTACAGTATATACAGTAGATACCTGTACATATAAACATGATTGGGTAGAAATTGTGAAATACAAAGTACTTGATCAATCTCAGTGCTGAGGCTGCATGCATACTACATATATGAATATGCCAGATAGATAGATAGATAGATAGATAGATAGATAGATAGATAGATAGATAGATAGATAGATACTTTATTAATCCCAAGGGGAAATTCACATAGATAGATAGATAGATAGATAGATAGATAGATAAGAAGGGCGCTATGCGATAGATAGATAGATAGATAGATAGATAGATAGATAAGAAGGGCACTATGCGATAGATAGATAGATAGATAGATAGATAAGAAGGGCACTATGCAATAGATAGATAGATAGATAGATAGATAGATAGATAGATAAGAAGGGCACTATGCAATAGATAGATAGATAGATAGGGAAGGCACCGTTTAAAATAGTGTTAGATATTCAGACGTGTGGCAGACACAAAAACATACTTAATTTTGTGCAGTGCTTTTCCACAGTTAACACAATCCAAAGCAATATAATACAATTTATATAAATTTATGAGTTTTTTGCATCACATATTTTGAAAGTGCTTAGTGTTTTGTTCTACAGGATGTCTGTTTGTCTTAGTCTAGCTGCAGGTATAATTATACTGTCGTAATACGACTCCCTTTGCTTGGTTTTTATCTTCTTCTCTGTTGCTTTTGATGCTTGCACCTTCTAATCATTCTGGTATATATTATAACTTGCTTTGAAAGATACATTGGATAAAGGTATCTACTAAATAAATAATAATAATAATAACAATAATAGATTCCATGTATATGTTACCATTAGGATTGAAAATAAGTTAAGCCAACAACCTTCTCATTCATAGTCTAACCCCTCATGTTATGTGCAAACCCCACACATGAGTGTGTGTGTGTGTGTGTGTATAATATATCTATGATGTATATATATTTAAAATATATAATATTATATATATATTTATTTAATATGTACTATACAGAAATACAAAATGTAATATATACTTATATATATGATATATATTTATGTATGTGTGCGTATATATTTACACATGAATATATATTTCATGTGTGTAAATATATACAGTACTGTATATATGTTATAGGAAAATAAAAAATTTGGACTTACCTTGAGTGTGTGTGTGTTTATTTTAAACTGTGCATTTATGTGCTACAAACATATTAACTGCTTTAAAATATATGTAAGGGGGAAAAAAGCTTTTTCAGCTATGTATTGCTAACATGAAACCGAATTTGAACAGAAATGAACAAAAATGCAAACCGTGCACATTAATGATCTCAGGCCAGCTGGCACAACGTTTTGCTTTGCCACGTCTGGAGCTATGCCCTTCATATTTCCACCCTGAATGTGTATCTCTGTGTGTTTGTAGAAGTGTGTTAGAGCCAAGAGGTGAGTGGGTTGCTGTGATCCTTTAGGGAACTCTTGCCAAATATGAATAAAGCCGTTCCACACTATTTCCCATGCTTCCGGATAAGCCCTGCCCGGGAGGAGTAATCTCCCTAATATACAATTCCCGTCCTTCCATCCATGCTTGCTAATTTTGGGTTCAATTCTTCATTTGATTTTTTTTTTTTTTGGTTTTCATGGGGTTTTTGGCTTAAGAGGACTACTTGGGCCCCTGTGCTGCTATCATTTACCGCTTCCTGAAGCGTTTGCCCTCTCGAAGATGAGAAGGCTGCATTATCCCTCGCTGAAATAAAGCTGTAAGTTTGAAAACACAGGATCAGGGCGTCTAACAAATAATTTCTTTCCCCACAGCAGTCTCTAAAACTGGCACAATTTAAAACACTTGTGTCCTCAGTTTTAGCATGTATACTTAAAATGCAGAGGTAACGCTGCACAAAATGAAGGCAGCAGGTAGCAAACATTAGGCCAGTCAGAGAGGAAAGTGAATTATTTTTACATATTATCTTTCGCCACTCTCTGTCATGCTAATTTGTTCATTTCAATCATTGCTTAAAACTTTTTTTTAATTTAATGTCTTACAACTATTTATAGAAACTTCTAAGTTTCAAATAGTGATCACCGTTACAAATACTTCCATTAATAACATAGATATGAATGAATATTTCCATGAATGGCGGCGCCCACAACATTATACGTGTTGTGTCCTTACCCTCCGTACTTTGTATTTGTTACATGTAGTAAATAACAAACACACACTGATACATGAAATGCTGAGAAACATAAATGGAGAGCCACGGTTTTTCCAGCAGTCTTCTTCTGTTGAGTACATTGTATCTTGAAGTCCTCCTGCATTTTCTTCTTTCAATCCTTTTATTATATTTTGCTCAGAAGCAAGTATTTATTTTCAAATGTGGGCCGCTTAGCTGTATTTTATCAGGACCTTTGCCTTCGGCCTGATTTTTCCCATGTCTTTTTTAGCTTTATATGCAAAAAGTGCTCCTTGCAGCTCTTCTTATAAGTTGATTTAAATTATGCCCTCTGCATTATACAGTGTGATAGGAAATAAATCTCTTTAAATGAATTCACTTAAGGGGGGAAGGGGGCATTTATGTGAAGAATATCAAAGCATGTTAGCATAAATTAAAACCAATCTGTGTTGTGGCATGCCATCTGCAAATGAACGTTGAACGTGGCAAAAAAAAAAAAAAGTTAGAATTTTTTTTTTTTTTTCCCTGAGAAATATAACAGTGAGTGAAGTGTGCTGATGTTGGTTTTATTCAGAAGACGAGTTTGCAAAGAATGAGAGGGGAAGTGTGTCTCTGCGTCTGGGAACCAAGTGGTTGAGATTGATGGGCTTTTAGTTGCAGGAAAGTGGCAGGCTTTGCCAGGAGATCAGGCCTCTGGTATTTCTATGCAAACAAGGTCCTGAATAATGGCGGGGCTAAGGGGGGTGCAGGGGGGTTGTGAAAGGCAGAAGGCTGCTGGATGAATGCAAAAAAGAGGGGGGCTAAGTGGGAGCGGAAAAAAAAAAAAAAACAGCCAGGCAACCATTGGTTCAATGTAACGGCTGAAGCAGCTGTGAAAAGAGGTCTCCTCTTTTTCCCACGCCCAGTGTGGAAGGGAACAGTGGTCTTGCCAGTGAGGGTCAAGTCACATCGCTAATATATACACAGAAGCTGCGTACGTATTCAATACATACACGGCGCACGTTTATTTTATGTGCACACACACACACTCACTCAGACACGCAGACACAGAAGAGCACCGTGACACTAATTTCTATCACACTGGGGCCATTGTCTAGTTTTAGGCCAGCAGTCTGGGGCTGATACTCTGGGGGTCTGCAAATTAACTAACTGCCTGTAACCAGACTAACAGACCCCCGCCTGACTACATACACACCTGCCACCTTCGGGTGCAAATTTATACTCTTCTCCAGACGGGTAATCCGCCAGTTTATACAACGGTGTAAAAAGAGCACAGCCTCCAGCATTAATTATATATGCACTTTTACTCCGAGTCTGGAGAAGTGGCCAGAAAACACTGACAAAGATGAAATACTCAACCCAGATCTTGCTTTTTTTTTGGGTAGCCATAATGAAACAAGTATTTCAGACAAAAGCATCTGAGCTTTTCAAAAAACACATCAGATGCTTCTAAAAACAGGGAAACAAAAGCAAAAAAATAAATAAAATAACCAGAGGAACAAATAAAACTAAACAGATCTTATTAATCAAACAATGCAAATTAATAGTCACACTGTGGTCAGGCGATATAGCAAGGCACACCGTCCAGTTCACGTCGGAGACAGACAAGTGCTTAGGCACAAAGACGGCTCCACTTATCTTGATATGAATATTTCCTTAACAAAATTTCTTTTCCTTTAGCCGCCTTCTCATTTTTTTTGCAATGATCTCGGTTCAGTAGGTGAGTCGACTTGACTCCCACACATTGACAGCACTGGGTTCTCCCAGCAGAGACAGGGAAGCCCAAGGCGTTAAATGCAGCACATTCACAATGGATCCACCTACAATGCTGACATGAAGCTGGTACCTCCAGCGCTTCGGCACTCTGCACTTTCTACTTCCATGCTGCCTTTTGGCACACAAAGAAATCGCTGCTATACAACCGAAGTGGAGAAGTAGACTGAAACAATACATATGTCTTCATTCCCAGCAATTAAATCGTACATACAGTCACAACGGGCTTGACAGGCTATACTGTTGTTGTTTTTGCTGCATTTTAATAGTGTGCCATTTTACACATTTATCAACCCTTCAAAGAAGTTGGAAAAGATCAAGAGGAAGAAGAAGACTATTATACTCACAAACAGACAGAAATAGCAATATCAATATATATAAAGTGCAGTGCATACACACAATATATAAACAACATTCAATATTGAAAGGTCCTATACTGTCACAATACAATACATTCAAACAATGCCTAAGACACTGGAGTATAAAACCATAAGGTTGCTAGTTGAGTCCACAAAACAGACTCACTGTGTGGCCCTGAAAGAGTTTCATAATCTGCCGCTATCCAACTGAAAATGGCACTCCAGGCAGCTGGACGTGTTATGTATGTACATACAGTTTATACACAAATGCAAAGGAAAAATATCAGAAGCTCCCTGGATTATTAAGCACATCTGAACATGAAAAAATAAGGGATAAAATATAAACTTACATATTTATTTTATCCCACATTTTTTCATTTTGAAGTCTCTTTGCCACACATAGGCACAGATAGATAGATAGATAGATAGATAGATAGATAGATAGATAGATAGATAGATAGATAGATAGATAGATAGATAGATAGATAGATAGATAGATAGATACACTATATATAGATAGATAGATAGATAGATAGATAGATAGATAGATAGATAGATAGATAGATAGATAGATAGACTGTATAAATGAATTACATATCTTATGATAGTCTTTAGTTCCTATGCTTTAAACACCTACCAGGAGTCATCATCAGAGGTAAATGATTAGGCATACAGGAATCAAAGGCAGTATATTACAAATGAGGAAGGGGGAAGTACAGTAGGTGGGTGTGGGGGTGCTAGATTAGTAAAATGGGATTTCAAAGGGTGTTGTTTGTTTTATTACTTGGGTGTTCTTCTTTTTAAGCCTGCATAAGCTGGGTTCATGTCCAAGCCACAAAAGACAGACAGTTTCTTATATATGCACATACCAATTCAACCAGACACACATTTAATTGGAACTCAGTGCAAAGAAAACTCAGGGCAAATACTCAGGGCTGGCGGAATCGTACGCCAATAGTAAACCATTTTTTGACTCACCAAAAAAGAGTTTACTGACAATGAATGTGATGTGATGAACAGAATAAATGTGTGTTTTTTTTTGCATTTTCTTTTATTGTGAGTTATGCAATGGCATGTTGAATACAGCTTTTAACTTCTAAATTGTGTAATATTTACATTGCCATATCACAGTTTTATAATAAATGTATTTTGGATGGGGACATTAAAAAGTTAATAGTTTCTTTTCATCTTAAAAGGCCATCACAAGGTTGCCTGGAGTTCAAATATCTATCTATCTATCTATCTATCTATAGTTTGTCTATCTATCTCTCTCTATTTATATATAATCTATCTATCTGTCTATCTATCTATCTATCTGTCTATCTATCTATCTATCTATCTACCTATCTATCTATCTATCTATCTATCTATCTATCTAGCACTTAATCAAATGTTTTCCAAGTAAGGATTTATTTATTCATTTACTGCTATGCTTACTCTTAAAGTTTTTCATTGGTAAGTTTGCAGCAGATATTAGTGCTCCACACCCATAGATTATTGAATATTCTCTCTTTGTGTCTTTTACTGCAACCTTATGTTTAAATTACCCAAAAGAAAAATATTGTTAACTACAATATCTAAAAAATAAAGCAACTAATAACGCACAGTGTAATTAAAAGTGATGATTCCATTTGTGAGGAGTAATCTGTGGCTTTGTGATTTGCCTGTTTGTTTTAACTTTATGATTTTGTCCTGCACATCTTTTTCTTTTTAAAGATTCTTGGGGTGATTCTTGTTGTGTATGGAGAAGCGTTTGCAGATCTGCCTCTTTGAAATAACAATCAAACCTTGACTTACTGCCCCTCACTTAACTGGGCTCCTTTGGAGGAGACGTTTTCTTTTTACCCAAACTATTACCTGGCTGACGCTTTTATCCAAGGTGATTTCAAATACATGGGCGGCACGGTGGCGCAGTGGTAGCGCTGCTGCCTCGCAGTTAGGAGACCCGGGTTCGCTTCCCGGGTCCTCCCTGCGTGGAGTTTGCATGTTCTCCCGTGTCTGCGTGGGTTTCCTCCGGGCGCTCGGTTTCCTCCCACAATCCAAAGACATGCAGGTTAGGTGGATTGGCGATTCTAAATTGGCCATAGTGTGTGCTTGGTGTGTGGGTGTGTTTGTGTGTGTCCTGCGGTGGGTTGGCACCCTGCCCAGGATTGGTTCCTGCCTTGTGCCCTGTGTTGGCTGGGATTGGCTCCGGCAGACCCCCGTGACCCTGTTCGGATTCAGCGGGTTAGAAAATGGATGGATGGATGGATTTCAAATACTTGAGGTTACAGTTGGTTGCATTTGTTTGTTTTTTTCTTCTCAACTGGAGCACAAGCTGGTGAAGTTCGTTGCTGGCGGTCCCACCATGTCAGTAGCAGAGTTTGAATGCAGTGCAGTGCCTTAACTACTATGCCACAATGTCTGTCTTGATGATGTGCCGTTCAGAAATCAGTGCGTATCTTATGAATGTATATTAAACTTGCTGTCTATCACATTTGAAGGTACTGAACACGGACATTGACAGGAGTCCTGTCGGCACCTTTAGAACAAACAGAACAGATTTTAGGGCCTGGTCATCACATGTGTGACACTGATGTTGACAGCTCTTATATGCGTAATGCTGATCTAATTTTCTAAATACATTTTCTGTGTCTTCGCAATTATTAATATAGCATCTTTTATAACAGGAGTGTTTCCAAAGTGCTGATTCATGTTCATGACAGCTAAGCATTAAAAACCTTAGCCAGTAAGTAAACTTCTCAGGGTTACTGAGAGCCTGAAATGTGATTAGAAAGGAGCCTTCAAGCGCAGCTCCTTAACCACAAGGCAGCTTATTTCACCCAGTGGTTAAGGCCTAACAGGACAAAAACCCAAAGTTTGAACTTCTGTCTCCATCCTGTGCCTCAGAGGGTGGTCCTGAGATAAGTGTAAGCCCCTCAGATGTCTGTGCACATTATACATAGATACTGGACAATTGTTAGGATGATGTCATCCATAAAATAAGCAATAAGCAAGTGCAACATATAGCAGCTTTCTTATGGTGAACACCACCCCAAGACTCTTTATGTAGAGAAAGATGCAGTACACTTATTTTAATGTGTTCATTTATTACTGGAGTAATGGCCGGTTAAGAGACTCACTCCAGGTGACAGAAAATGATGACTGAAAGAATAACTTGGGGTTCTTTTGCAATTCAATCACAGCACCTCCAGATTTATCAATCCATTATCCAACCCACTATATCCTAACACAGGGGTCTGCTGGTGCCAATCCCAACCAGCAAGGCAGGAACAAACCTCGGGCAGGGCGCCAGCCCACTGCAGGGCACACACACACACACACACCAAGCACACACGAGGGTCAATTTACAATCACCAAGCCACCTAACCTGCATGTCTTTGGACTTTGGGAGGAAGCCAGAGCACCCACAGACACGGGGAGAACATGCAAACTCCACACAGGGAGGACCCGGGAAGCGAGCCCAGGTCTCCTAACTGTGAGGCAGCAGCTCTACCCACTGCGCCACTGTGCCGCCCCCACCTGATTCATCAAAAAGCTATTTTCTAAGACAAACTCAGTTCTGCTTAAACCCTCATTTAACCACAAAGTTATACATTTGACAAAGAAAACCTTAATGAATTAGGATGCTAAGAAGCCTTCTTTCCTATCACACGCTCTTAAAAAGAAAGGCGCCACAGCAGTTCTTCAAAGCGATGCCATAAGAGAACCATTTTGGTTCTCAAATGATCAATGCATATGAATTTGGATAAAGAAGGTACCCAAATAACCATAAATAGATGATAAGAGACTTGTGAAACACCAATGGGTTCTGAATTTTAAGAGGACTCTTGCTTCATACAATATCAGGATAAGTTCAAGTTTTTTTGATCTCTTGTATCCTACAAGATGGCCTACGAGACATTAAAGATTTGTGTTTTGTCCACATGTTAGGAACCTTTTTAAAGGCCAACAGACGTACAAAGAGCTCTTTGCAGAATGAACTGGTTCTTCATCAAGCAGTGGGTCTACAAGGAACCACAGAGCCCATTAAAGTGCCATTACACAACCGTCATTTTTAAAGGGTGGAAACCATGACCTGCTCGTAGAGATCTGCTAGAGCCACAAGAAGTTTACCTGCTTGAAGAACATGGCCTCTCATCATCTCAAACCCGGCAGACTGCTTTTACATTCTCAGTCCTGGAACTCAAGGGACCCTGAACTAGATTCTATACATAAACCGTAAATTATATGTAGATTATTGGCTCGAACTTGATAGTGAGTGGGTTGGCCGTTTAGAGATGAGAAGCACCAGTGGGCTGTGAAATCCATTTATTTTAATGTTTGTGCTTCTTTTTGCCTCAGAGGCCAATGGCTCTGTGTTCCCTTTGTGTTTCAAAGTAAATGTCCAGCTATCAAACTTCTGCATCTTCACATATTGTTCTCGTCTCCATAAGTGAAGCGGTCTAAACGGATTCTGTCCATTTCTAAATGGATATCTATCTTTTTACATTTTGGCTGACACCTTTATCTACATTTGCAATACAGTCACACGTCTCTTGTTCTTACAAATGGAGCACGGGCAAGTGAAGTGACTTGCTCTTGGGCAGGCGGTGCCACGATTTGAACCCACAATCTCGGGGCTTGCGATCCAAAGCCCTGCTGTATATCTGGATTTTAATCTTAAATCCCCTCCCCTCCAAACATTTTCACATTTCAATCGGTTGCCCAGTAATATTTTCTAGAACGGTTTTTCCGTAAGTCTCACTTGCTTTCTTCTTAGTTCTTGACTGGGGTACTCAACACTTAGTGGCTGTGCTCATAATGAAAGAAGTTATATCCAAGAAAGGCTGCCTGCCTCTGAGAACAGCACATGCGCCGCGACA
Source organism: Polypterus senegalus (assembly GCF_016835505.1). Classification (NCBI taxonomy): domain Eukaryota; kingdom Metazoa; phylum Chordata; class Cladistia; order Polypteriformes; family Polypteridae; genus Polypterus; species Polypterus senegalus. The sequence continues at coordinate 132,402,514 of NC_053163.1, read as the reverse complement.
GGCGAGAGTTGGAGGATTTTCTGTGAAAAGCCGAATAAAGTGATCATCATGTAACAAAATGCCTAGCTAGATTTAAACAAGCGTGTTCCATCAACTTAGTTTCCTCTAGTTTGGTTCGGCTGCGACATATTCCAGTATTTTGTCGGCGGAAATCTCCGTATTGCATTTTAATGAAAATTCCAGAATATCCCTTGCATGTAAACCCACTGATTATCTCGCCTATACGTACAGCGCTTCTAATATAAAATTTAAATCCTGGGCCAAAACGCCATCTAACGAAACATAACAGATGGGCCCTTAATGCGGATTTGAATGTGTAAGCGGCGTTTCAAATTGCACAACCCGTCCACCGCCATGTCTGCTTAAAAAAAGCCTCAGCACTTGGCGCGTTCAACACCACCCAGACAATTATTAGCCAGATTACAGCCCTCCACTCACATCTCACTGGTAGGACTTCAAGCCGACTCCTCGCTGTTCGCATAATGCCAATGATTTGGGACGAGGAGACGGAATAGATGCGCCATGCACTGAATAAGTCATTTGATGATGTTTATTGCAATGCCACCCCCTTCCCCAAATTCACGACACAAAAGGTGATCATCGTAACCGCTCTGCCTTTGCCTCTTCATCTCGCTCTAACGCCCTAAGCCAGGGATCTTTCTCTGCACCTACGGCACAGCTGAGCCCACACGGTCTTCAGAGGAAATATCAAAAGTTAATCTCGGCTCTGCAGGCCATGTTAACAATGTTTTTCCAGCAGATTTACCCTCTGAGGAAAGACTTGGAGTCCGTGATTGCAGTCAAAATGCTCAGACGCGCACCTGCTTGCCCGACCCCCCATTGGCTTCACTATTTCCACTCCCTGCATCTCAATTTCCAATTTAAAAAGACGGCAGTAGCGTAGCGGTCTGTCTGTAGGCATCGGCTGACCCGTCTGAAGAACAGACAGCATGTCGGAGCAACAGGACCCAGTTGTGATTGCAGGCCTGAAGAGAAACGCCCACCGTTATCAGGCGTCTGCCCTATACAGGTTTCAAAGGGGTATTCAGTGTTGGTTCTTGTTCAACATGGAGTTATCCAATAGAAACTCAGGATGAGATGGTGCCCATCCTGGGAGGATGGCTATTGTTTTTCAAGCACTCATGCTTCAATGCAGCCTTACCACCAGCACTTCAGAACAGGTAATCCACCTGAAGCTAAGCATGTTTTGGGATGTCCAGTACTTCAATGGGAGTCTAAGCACAAATGCTTTGGTTGATGCTAGAAGAAGCAGGGAGTACTTGCCCTGTGGTCTGTGAGAGCCCCCTTAAAAATAAAGGTGCCAGAGTGGTTCTTCGGAGCGATGCATGGGCGAACCAATTTTAGTTCTGAAAACACCCATCCACATGAAGATTCCAGAAAGAATCTTTATTTATTTGGATCTGTAACAGGCTCCATATAGTAAATAACCATGACTAGATGATAGCAGATTTGTGAAATACCAATTGGTTATCGTGCCTTATAAAGGACTGTCACTGCGTGTGTACAAGAACACAGGCTAAGTCAAGGTTTTCTTAACCTGATAGTTTCCTGCCAGATAGCCTGCCATACATTACACATTTCAGGTTTTTTCTTCTACATATTAGGATGTTTTTCAAAGCACAAACAATCAACTTCATATGCAAAGAAACCTTCTAAGACCAAAGTGGTGCTTTGTCAGACAATAGCTCTATAAGGAACCACACAACCCTGTAAAGAGCGAAAAAAATGCAATTAACGAACAGTGTTTCTAAGTGTGTGGATCCCAGTGAAGTGATTTGGACAGTGTGCTGAAAAAATGATGTCCTTCGGATGAGACTTAAAACCGAGGTCCTCATGCTCTGTGCTCATAGAAGATCCCTGGACATCTTGCATAAAGAGTAGGGTCTGTCCTAGCTAATGTGCCCTCCACGGCCATCTAATTGCCCCATTCCTTTATTGACTAACTAACTATCTCATCCCTTCAACCAGGGCCATCTTAACATCATCATCATAGCCCCCCTGATAGCAAAACAGAAACACGCATAGGCATCAGAAACATTGTGGACCCCCTACCAGTGCCCATACATTAAGATGGCCCTGCTTCACCACCTGATAGCTAATGTGCAGTGAGTGCACTGGTGCAAGAATGGCTGCTGTGGCATCATCCGGGTGGAAGCTGCTGGTTAAGGTGGCTCCCCTCTGCCTATGTGAAGCACTTTGAGTAGATAAAAAGTGCTATATAATAATACTACTACTGATAATAATAATAATAATAATACTTGGCCACGTATGCTTCACCAGCCAGTCTGTCTTTGGGTGTCACGTTGGCTTAAAATTATTTTAATGGATGTGGTAGACCTTTAAAGCTAATGTCATAATGAGATTTTTGTGGTCAGTGGTGATTTATGTGGAAGCCCCATATTTTGGTAAAAGGGAAATAGTGTATAGCGCTGTATTGTATGATTTTGTCAATCTTTTCAATTGCTTGACACAGTTTGTACACAGGAACTATCTCAGGACGGGACGCCCCCCATTTTAAGGCATACTCATTCACTGATCCAATAAAATGGGAACCACTTTTACTTAATTTAGTTAGTTATAGTTAGTCTCACGATTTGTGTCAATAAGCAATGCGCCACCGTGCCTGTCGCACGTCTTACGGGTGGGTCCCTTTTCCAAACTTTCAGATGTCACTTTTAAAATTGTCTAAATACAATTAAAAAAAAAAAAAATGGTACCCGCAATTTTGGAGAAATCCACACGTAACGGAAAAACATGCACGCGTTACATAAAGGGATCCACTGCCGAAGATTCAGCCGGGTTCCGAACTATCCGTACAGCACACGACCTGCACAGGTAGTACTCAGAAATGTCGGACTTTATTGTGTGCACACGTATCGACGGTGTACGACTAATCGGCTTTCTAATTTGTAAATACGCGATCGATTACCGGAAGACCCGACGGAACTTCTCTCTTAGGAATACCAGAGCAAAGCAGTGGAGTGACCGAGAATGCACGGGCGAGTTCGAGGCTGAGCTACCGAGGAGGCCCAGCGAGTGGCCCCGGGCTTGTAACACTAAAAGTGACAGCGGAGAACCCAGGACGAAAATCGATCCCTAAAAAACTTTGAAAACAGAAAGAAGCCTACGCATGCAGAATCGTAGCCCGTTATTGATTTGGTTTGTTTGAATGTATCTGTTTATGTAATTTATCCCATAAACGTTTGCTTGGCTAATTTAAATGATCCTCGCTAAGGAAAGAAAAGTTTAATATCTATATTACCCATCGATACTAAATAAACTTTAAATATATCACAAAGCTAAGCTGTTATTTGATTCCATCTGTTCCACGAAGAGCGATTCCTGGGACTGTCTTAATACGCAAGTGCTGACTTGGACAACAGCTACCAAAAAAGCCACCCTTTGACGACATCTTTATTCCAATTAACACCTGCTCGGCTTTGCTGTGAAGTCGGGGGTCGGTCGTAGAAAAGTTCAAAGCCACCCCCCTGCTTTGCTCCCAAGCCCTTCATTTCCATCGACTCTTCTCTTGCCTCTCAGCCTCTCAGCGCTGTTTCTCTGTCCTTTCTCATCTCGACTCATTCTCGCCATAATTACAATTCACATTTTTAAATATATTATTCCCTCTTTTACAGCTGTTTTCTTTGGCCGCTTTGTCAGCTCACACCCGCCCCTTGTAGCTAATTGCTCCCCTGTTGTTAACTCTTTCACCGTCTTTCTTCTTTAGTCATTAGGTTTAAAAAGCATTCGATGAGCATTTGTTCCGGGGAAAATGGGCAGCCATTGAGGTGCTGACATTTGAATTTCTTCTGAGTACAGAATCTGATGATGTTGGTTATAGAAGAAACCGCTGAACTGTCCAGTGTATTTATACAGTATGTATATAAAAATATGAGGCTTTTTTCACTCCCAAAAATAATAATGAAGAGTGGGCTGAAAGACGAAACTTACCTCAGTCCACTCAGCGAGCCCTACAAGCACAACTCCAAAATGCTTCCTAGCTGCTACACTAGGTCTGCACACTAAGGAATGCAATTTTTAGTTCTAATGATCTCTGTTTTTTTAGTTACCAGAACAATCCCTGAAACCTACTTAATCTTCATCATTTATGATTATTATAGCCCTGTGATTGAGTGGTCCTCTGCCAATCCTAAAACTAATGGTTCGAAGATGGTGCTTTACTGGGTGGTGTGGTTCTTCATAAGCTCCACTGCTTGACAAAGTATCATTTCATTCTGGAAAGGGTTCTTTGCATAGGAAAATGGCTCTTTGGACTTTGAAATGTTTCCTAATAGGTGGACAAAACAGAAATCTTCAATATAGGATGGGCTACCTAGCAGGATACAGCAGATCGAGAAAACGTAGTCTGTGGTATTACATGTTAGAGTCCTTTTAAAATCCAAGTGGTATTTCACAAATCTGTTATCCTCTGTTCATGGATATGTATGGCGTCTGTTACACACCTAAATAAATAAAAGTCTCTTTCTGGAACCTTCATATGGAAGGTTTCTTTGGGAACCAAAAATGGTTCCTGTATGGAATCATTCTTTTTTAAGAGTGTAGGTTTGGTTCCAGTTCAATACTACTTTCATTGCATTAGGTGGGTTTAAGAATGTTATATTAGGTCATTTATTAATAATAATAATAATAATAATATGCTTATTATTATTATTATTATTATTATTATTATTACTACAAAAATGTGCCATTCTGCTGCTGAATCCAAGTCCTGATCAGGATTTCAAGGTTTAATGCAACACTTTACAAAGCATGTGAGCGGTCCCCTATCTTCTGTACTTCATGGGCTGTATGGTGGCCTAGAAGCTCTTTCTCGTATACGAAGTACAGGGAAGGTACTGGAATCCTTCAAAAATTCGAATGTCAAGATTTTGATGAATCTCGGCGTTTTAGGCCTTTGTCTTTGTGTATGTAAACATGATAACTTATGTATGCTTTCACTTAGATCTACCAAATTTTGCATACAAGTATTACGGTACAAAACGCAGATTTCTATTTCCGCTAACTAAAAGTGATATGTTACCTGAGCACATACTCGATTTTTTTTTTTATTATTCAGAGTCTGATTTATTCAACTTTACTCTTATAATAATTATTCAATATATTATTAATTTGATTTGATTTGTTGTTGATGGTTCTTTAATGGACATAATATAGTGAAAAGTCAAACAAAATGGCAGCTTTTATTTGCTAACTAAAAAGATTACAATATGCAAGCTTTCAAGGCAACTCAGGCCTCATCTTTGGGCAAGATGTACACGGCTAGCACAGTACAACACCCTAATACTATGGACATAATATAGAAATATAATCATTGTCTTGTGGTATATATATGTGAGTATACGACAAAGTCTTGGGGAGACCACTCCTGATTTCTTTTTAATCCTTTCTTGGTGGTACCTAGAGTCCCAACCAGCACAGGCACAGCTCTCATCTTCTTGCCCCACATTTTGCTGATCTTGATCTCCTGATCTTTATATTTGGTTTGCCTTTCTTTGACTAAGATGTTGTTTTTTCCTGGAGCTGGAACATCAATCAGCAGGCATTACTTGCCAAATTCCCCCCTGGAGGACAAATAAAAGTTCTATCTAGTTCTCCTTCTTGTGAATGGCTGATATATCAGGACAGTTCAAATGGAACAATCGGTTTACAGTGTCATGTCCCACGTGATGGTAGTGTCTTCAGTGTTGACAACAACTTCCAGCATGTGCTGGTACTACAGTATTTCTCAGACTTTGTTAGATCAACGAGAACTGATAGCAGCCTTGTAGTTCTGGTTTATGTATTCAGTAGAAGCCTGCATTGTACATGATATGGCGGATCGTCTCCTACTGTAGGCCTTGCTGCATGCCCTGCACTTGCTCTCAACCTGCTGCTTGATGATGTTCTGCTGGTGGTACCTGCCTGGTTTTGACTAGCAGTGAGTAGGTTTTCTGCCTCTCCCTTGAGCCTGGGGCTGGTTGGCAATGCCGCACTGGCACTTTTGTCTATGAATGGTCTGTCAAAGCTATGGTAGCATTGGCTGTGCAGTGGCTTTTTCTTCAGCAGCTCAATCTACACAGTTTTAATGATGATACTGAGTCTTAATTAATATTGTTATTATTATTATTATTATTATTAGCAGTAGTAGTAGTAGTAGTAGTACACATGTGGCTAGCATGCTTATCCAAGGTGAATTACAAGATCAATATTAGTTTATATTACAGTCATTGCTACATCCATTTCATTTCCAAAGCTGCTAATTCAAATAAAGAGACATGCGAAGCCTGAGCCTATCTCAGCAGAACTGGAAAAAAGTCAGCATTCAGACCCAGAAGGAATGGCAGGTCATTGCTATCCATGGTCACACATACTGTACAGCCACAAATGCTTGTACCGGAGTCACCAAGTAACTCAACAAGTACATATCTCCATATGTATAAAATCCAACATCTGTCTGTCTGTGTGTATGGTCTGTCCGCTTTTCACGAGAGAACTACTTAACGGATTTAGATCGGGTTTTTTCCTAGAATTTGCTTCTCCAATCTCACTAAATTTTCTAGTTCACTTGCAGTACTGATTTATTTGCATGATTCTGAGAGACACATAATGGGCCGGGTGGATACCTGGTGGGGTGGGGTCCTCCTCACTCACGCACCATCCTCACCTCCTCACTCACGCACCATTCTCACCTCCTCACTCACGCACCGTCCTCACCTCCTCACTCACGCACCGTCCTCGGAGTGTATCTTACACCCGTTAGCTAGCGAACGAGAGAACCACTTAACGGATTTAGATCGGGGTTTTCTCTAGAATTTGTTTGAACATTCCAGTTGATTTTTGCGACTTCTTTCATCGCGCTAAGAATCATAGTTCGCTTTCAGGAGCAATGTATTCGTGCTAATGCAAGACAGAGGTTGCAGGCCGAGGGGAGGGGGAAGCGTGACATCAGGAGTGGGGAGTCGGTATACCTCTGTGTTTTGGAGCGTACCTTGCCTCCGCTTAGCTAGCGATACCTTTTTGTTTATTGATTTTTAAAGTTTTTCCTGTTTCACTTCTACCGGGCCGGAGCCGCAGGGAACAGCTAGTTTAGAATAAAGGAAGAAATCCCGAGAAAATCCATTCTGAGACAAGAAGAATGTGACGATTCACAGACAAGCGCTGGAGCAAGACTGGAGCAGAGAGGAAGAAGGAGTTAACTTCTGCACACCCATTTATATTATGTTTATTATGTTTGATTTTTCTACTAGTCCCTTTTATCCAGAGTTAAGTGTAGTACAATTGTTTCCTTATTTGTATACATGGAGTGATGGTTGGCCAAGTGATTCCTGAAGCTTTCACAATGAGTTCAGACCCTATGGTGCAACACCTTCAGCCACCCTGCTCACATTAGGCCGTCTCTCCTTTCCATTTCAGTAAGAAGTCTATCTGTAGGCCGCAGTGTCTGCTCCAAGCATGTGATCCAAGCAAGTGCCATGGACAATAGCCAGTCTCTGGCAGCACAGTGGTATAAATGCCACCCCCCCCCAGTGAGAAAACAGATTTATGAGCCATCGTTCCATCCCTCTCCTTGTAGCCTCTGACACCTTAGCAGACTGCCTGGTGTGGCTTTACATTAAGAATCTAAATGACAAACAAGACAAAGTCGGCACTTTCCACTTTGTCATAGTGATTACGCTTATAAAGTACAAAACTCTACAGGAGCTCAGCCAGCCACACTGGAGCTCACTAAATAAGCCAAGCCAATTAAATGTTGGGTGAGTTCATAAACAGAGTTCATAAAGGCGATGGGTACAATGGACTTCAGTGTGCCTTGTAAACCACATCAGAAGGTCCATTAGATTTTATTGCTTGTACCCCAGTCACTGCTGTGGGAAGAATGTAATGATAAGTAAACAGCTCCATTTTACAAGACGGCTAATTGTAGCAAAAGCTTTGTAACTGAACCGTGTTAGCAGGCTGAACTTTCAACAGGATTCATCCCCGTTTCTCAAATAACAGCAGTGACAGCTTGGTGCAAACAGGACAATGGCACAAGGAGGCGAATCTATTTTTATTTCAAAACTACCTACTATGATTGCTAATTGTGTTGTAGCCACCTTTGTTCTAAACTAACAAAATGACACTGCATTAATAAAATTCGATGACAAAAGTGAACTACGCTAGTGACCACTGGTTAAGGTGTTAGCGTAGGTACACGTGGCCTACATGAAAACTATACAAATATGGACAAATCTTTCTCTTCTTGTGCCTTTATGTCACATTGTAATAGATGTCTAAAAGTATTTTATGGACCTTAAAATGAGGAAGAAAACAAGAATGTCATTGAGAAAGAAAAAGAACAGGACTGCTGTCCATATTTGTAGAGTTGCTTGAGCTGTACAGTCGACATTGGCGAGGATTGGACTGACAGCTTGTGATTTACAGTGCATCATCTTAGCTGCTAGACTTCACTGTCCCACATTACATTGGTTTACATTTATCAGTTATTCTAAAGAAAGGTCTCATATTAAACCTCAGTGATGTGACACATAGCTTTGTAATGAACACTTTAATTGTAACGTTTGGCACAATTTGAATTTCCAGAGTAAGATGTTTTTTAGGAGGGAGTCCTAGTCTTTATAAGTGACAAAGTAGTTAGCTCTGCTGCCAGACGGACCCAGTGTCTTCTGTTTAAATACTTTCCTGGCCTCTGTATGTATTGAGTTTGCATGTTCTCCGCATGTCTACCTTTACCTCTTTCCAGGTACTCAGGCTTCCCCCCCGGCACCTTAAACTTACAGGTTAGTTAAACTGGCGATGCTGAATTGACCCAGCCTGGGTGTGTGCATGAGTGTACCCCGTGACAGACTGGTACAGTATACAGGATAGACTCTGTTCCTCCATAAGCTTGAATTGGATTAAATGGATTTCATATTTTTATATTTTATGTTGTTGGGTGGCACTTTGTAATATCCTGGTTTGGAATGTCACCCCCATATGCTGTCTGTGTGGAGTTTGCACATTCTACCTGGGTCTGGGTGGGGTTTCCCTCTTCATTCCCCAAAAAAATGGCACCTGTGTGTGAGAGTAGACTCTGTCCTCAGTTGTTTCCTGCCTTGTACAGGTGATACCAGGATAGCCTCTTTCACTCCACAACTCCAAGATGAATAATTGGTTTTAAGAATATTAAGTTATATGCTTTTTAAAGATGTCCTAGGTGTGACTGTAAATTTACGTTGGTGCCATATGTTTTAATTTTCTCACCTTACTTCAAAAACATTGAACCACTCAAGAACGTGAAGTCCTTTGAGAACACAGTTTTGCACAGCAACACGCAAGCAACTTTATTAACCTACGAGTGCTACTGTGTCTTACAACCAAACCGTAAAAGGTCATGGCTAGAGAAAACCATTGGATCACAGGACTCACTACCTTTCAGAGACACACTATTGCATGCAGGATAATTCTGCATTAAATTGACTACAGGGAAAGATGGGCCCTAAAATCAAACTTTGAAATTTGACAAACCAGAGAAGACCCTTCAGTCCATCAAGGTTGTTTGTTTGTTTATCTAATGACTAATATCTCTTCAATGCCTTTGAGAATTTTAAAAACCGGGATTAGGACCCCACGCAGTCTCCTGTGTTTGAGACTAAACTGGTTTAATTCTCTGAGTCTGTCAGAGTGTGACATGTCCTTAAGTCCTGAGATAGCCCCCTTTGCTCTCCTCTGCAGAAACACAGGCTTTTATTAACTGTAGGACATCTGCAGATAGGTGTTAAATTTTGGATTTGGGCTTAGTTGACAGTGAGTGATGGCCTTTATATCCACTTGCACGATATTTTGCTGTCATTCCTAACAACAGACTTTCATGTGGGAACACCACTGCAGGGATCTTGGACCAAGCATTGTCTTTGTAATGCTTCCAGTTTTTCCCTGTTTCTGGGCTGCCACTCTGCCACTTCGATTCCTCTAAAAGACTCACAAGATAAGCCAAATGGTAGTTCTTGACCAGACCCGTATGAGTTGGTATAAATGTCTGAAACTCTGGTTGCGCTTGACAGATTCAAGGCCTAGTTCATGGACACTGATGCTATCTCCAATTTCCTGCTCTGTCCTACACGCATGCATGCAATGTTAAGTGAACAGGGACTTGAATTTGACTTAGTGTCTTTATATTGCCCTCTTAATAGGTTGGTATGACTGCGGGTGTGCTAGACATCTAAATATAATTCCAAGCTTAATCAGCCTAAATGCTAGTGTTAGGTTATCAAGTGATTCTTGAGTTATGCCAGCTAGAATGACCTGGCGTGGTTTCAAGGTCTAGTTCCTGGCCATAAGTGCTTCCATAAGGAATTCTGGTTCCTTGCTCTCTTTCAGAGACATGCATCCTAAGGTTCATTTTTGTCTCTCATTTGGTCCTCAATAGAGGTCTGCCTGCATGGAAGTGGGATCTGGGATCAATGGCCAGTCAGATCATACACCAGTCAACAGAAGTGAACAATAGATGAACCTGATGACTCCAAACTATCCACTTTGTGAATGCATGTGGATGTTCATGAGTGCTTCTCTTGCCAAGGCAAAATATTAAGGAGTATTCAGAAAACAAATGTGTTTCTGACTGCAGGGATTTAGCATATTTTAAGTCTGCTTTCTTTTTATATCCTTACTTCAGGGCTGGACTGGCCAGCCTGTACTCCAGTAAATTTAAAAAAAAAAAAGCAGCTGCCCAAGATTATGGCTCATTACATTAATAAAAACAAGTTATGAATAGACACTTTAAAATGTTAAATTCTTTTATAGGTGGCAAGGGTAAATTATGGTATTTTTGAAAGTCACACCTTGTAGCAGAAACTTCTTCTCACCCCCTCCTCTACCAATGAATGAATAAGAAGTGTGAAATGCACTCACCGTCCCCCGCATCAGCCTTTTCACCCATTCCATCGCTTGACTGATTAAAAAATATTTATGGTATGTTTTTGTGTATTAAGAGAATGCGCAGACCCAGTCACGAGGGCAGCCTCTTCTCGTTTCTTTTCAATCCTGACAGCTAGACAAACGCTCACTTCTCTCATTCTGCCTCTTCTTCTCTCCAGCCTTCTTCTGTCTGTTCCAGTCAAGCCTGCACAATACATATCCATTATCCCATACTGGGGAGAATGCAGGGTCTGAGAAAACAATGTAAGCGAGGACCCCTTTGTGTCCACCCGCAGGAAAACTAACACCCATGTCTGAGCCCAATGAATAGCATTATTGTGTCTGAGAGATGCACCTCTCTGCAATGTCCACCCGCACCACTCAGAAAACTTCATCTCCGACAACTTTGTTGTAGAAAGTCCATATTATCAATTTTTTTTTTCAAACCCCCCTCCAACCCATCTGTTTTTAATTTTAGTTCTGTGTTTTTAAAATTCTGGCAATAGAAAGGCACACAATTGAAATGCAGGCAACAATTTGGCACAAATAATAACAATGATAATGAATTATCACAATACACATTGGTGAACTAGATGTAACTTAACATATTTAACATTGACTTAGACAACTGCTGTCATTATTATGTACTTGACTGATAACCTCATCCAAGTCAACTTAAAGGATCCCCACCTCTGATCGCATGTATATGTTTACAACTGGAAAACAGTCAGCTTAAGGTGCTTGTTCATCGTCAAACAATGAAATGGTGGGAATTGAAACAACAAACTGAAGTAGAACAGTCGATGCTTTGGCCGATCCAATAAAATCCAACTGAAATCCAATCCACCTTATTAAAACATCATGACATTCTCAAGTCCACCTAATTGAGCTTAGGGTATGGGTTCATGGTAGGAACCAACACTGAACAGAATACCAGTCCAACACAGGGCCAATTTAGAACAACCAGTTAACCTAAGGCTGAAGAAAATCAGATCACCCAGCAGAAAACCCACACAAACACAGAGTCGAATGTGCGAACGTGACACAGGCACATTTATACACACTTACACACATGAACTTTGTTATACAGTGGGGTACGCTAGAATGAACGTGACTGGTTCTAAAATCTCATTCATTATAGCATCTGTTCATTCCAGCATACATTGAAATATATGTATTATTTAGAGGTAATTGTTCCAAACCTGCAGCCTAGAGCAGAGTTACTATCCAACACAACCATTTAAGCAGAAATATCAAAGTATACTTGCCATGTTTTTCATTAAACTACACTATTAGTAGGGTTTCCATCTGTTTCATGATATTACAATGTGAAGAGTTTAACCCAGTGATTCCCTTCACAACTACACTTACTGTATGTTTCTTCCTTGTTTTTAAAATTATAAGGATTGTTAATTTTGCAATACCATATTCAGCACTCAGGTCTCACTCCAACACTTTTTCAACTTTTTCGCTTATTATTTCTTTCTTAATGCCCAAATTAATCAGCTTTCTCACTCTATTTTGCTGGCTTGTGGTTAAAATTACAGTATATAGTACAAAATTAAAAAAAAATATTTTCACTGCTAAAGGCACAAATAAACAGATAAATAAACTAAACTGACTAAACTGAACCTTACAAATGATAACAAAGATGACAAGTGACACCCAATACATCATGCACACGTGTGTGCAATATTGGCTGATAGTATTCCTCGTCGCTCATTGTAGCATCCTGATTTTATTGATGTTGTAGCATTCTGAACTGTAGAGATAGATAGATAGATAGATAGATAGATAGATAGATAGATAGATAGATAGATAGATAGATAGATAGATAGATAAGAAGGGCACTATATGATAGATAGATAGATAGATAGATAGATAGATAGATAGATAGATAGATAGATAGATAGATAGATAGATAGATAGATAGATAGATAGATAGATAGATAGATAGATAGATAGATAGATAGATAGAGAAAGTCCAGTGAAGGGCAACTAGGCTGATTCTTTGACTTAGAAGTACAAGTTATGATTAGAGAGTGAAGGAGCTGAACCTTTTCAATTTAAATAAGCTGAGATTAAAAGGAGACATGACTGAAGTGTCTAAAATTAAGAAAGTAAAAAGTGCGTCTGGCCATGTGTTGCATCAATTCTGTAGTGTGTCTGTCTGTGGAGAGAGTGTCAACCTTGTTGAGAGGTTTACTTACCTTGGAAGTGACATTCATATCTCTGGTGACTCTTCTAATGAAATCAGTAGATGGAAAGGGGAGTGTGACTCCGATGTCTTTGTGAAAGGACAAAGGTCCAAGTCTTTAGAGTCCCAATGCTTCCTGTTTGGCTATATGGTTGAGAGACATGGACGCTATCCAGTGACCTGAGACGAAGACTGGGCTCCTTCAGTACTGTATCTCTTCTGAGAATCCTTGGGTACCACTGGTGTGACTCTGTGTCAAATAGTCCCAAATGAGGCACATTACCTGCATTGTGAGGGAGTGTCAGTTATGGCACTATGGTCATGTGGCGTGATTTCCCAATAGTGATCCGGCTCACAGGATCCTTATTGTTGAGGACCCAAACAGCTGGACCAGGCCAAGGGGATGCCCACGTAACACCTGGCTGCAGCAGATAGAGTGTCATTTTCAGGGAGTGGGACTGGATGGTGTGATTGCCTGGGTGGGTTGACAACCAGAATCCAGAGCTGTTTTGTCGTGTGGTGGGTGCAGCAACAAGCTCTACCAGTGCATGCTCCCCAACCGGATCTGTGTTTTCTATAGAAACTTAAGAGCATTTGGTAAAGTACAAAGGTCATAGTCATGTGCCACAAATGTCTATGATATGCTGGGGAGGTGAGGAGCACTTTGCTTCAGTTGGAACTGGGAACCTTATAAGAAGTGAAAGAAAAACAGACTGAGAATTGAACAGCTTGACACAGAAAGAAAGCCAGCAGTCCCATGGAGAACCCGTGGCAGGCCGTCTCTGAAATTCATATTGTGATGTCTAAGCAACTTGAGCTGGAGCCAATCCATCCATCCATTTTCCAACCCGCTGAATCCGAACACAGGGTCACGGGGGTCTGCTGGAGCCAATTCCAGCCAACACAGGGCACAAGGCAGGAACCAATCCTGGGCAGGGTGCCAGCCCACTGCAGGACACACACAAACACACCCACACACCAAGCACACACTCTGCCAATAAAAAGGGGGCATAAATCACCACCAAAACAATGAGGAAGGGTAAAAAAAGACCTTTTCCATACTCAAGTAAGCAGAAGATTCCAGTTTTGGTGTTATGTTATTGCTGGCATATGGGCGCAGTGGTTAGCATTTGCTTCCCCTGAATTCAAACTCCTGGGTTTGAATCCCACACTCAGAAGTTATCTGTGAGGAGTGTGCATGTTCTCCATGTGTCTGCATGGGCTTTCCTTGCTGGTTTTCCTAGTACATTTACGACCCAGGCTATAATTATGTTAAGTAGCAATTCCAAATTGGTCCTGTGTGAGTAAAAGGCCATTTTGATGGGCTGTCGCCCCTGTTGAGGGTCTGCCCAATCCTGCCAGGTCCTTGTGATCCTGAGTTGGATTAAGTGGTTTTAAGAATGTCAGGCTACGTTCAGATTCGTTTCACTCACAGAAGCTTAACTTTCTTGAGGTTTAGATTGTGGGCAGTTTGAAGACTAGCTCAATCTTTCCCCTGGGAGCAATGTTTCTATGTTCTTCTCTTGTTTCATTGGGTCTCTCCTGGGGACCATTGTATCATTTCACACAAGGGATGCAACCTTTATGGGGGCTTTGAAAGGTTTGCATTTACTCGTCCTATTTATAAAGGAATTAAACAAATATGAAATGTGTCCACCTACACATGTTTTGCAAACACCATAATTTCCCCCTCTTGCATGTAAAGTGTGGCGAAGCACTGCATGGGAGTGGAATAAAGACAAACAATTCAAAAGTGCATTAAAAAATGCTGAGGGGTAATCCAATCATAGACAGCTGCATGAAAGGAAAGTCAATGTGCAAATTGCCCTAAAACCATGAAGATCAACTCAACCTGACTAGTTTGACCAAACTAAAAAGTCTGGTTAAGCAGATCAGCTTTCAGTTTAAAAACAATCTGAAAAAAGTCTTGTATGAGAACGGGATTCTGCTTCTGTCCCCTTTTTTATGGGTCAATTTCACATGTCCTCCATATTTTTGCACAGATTTTTCTTCCACATCCCAAAGACAAAGTGGTCAGAAGGGTCAGTTGATAACACAGAAATTGTTTGTTTGACTGAGTGCACACATGTGAGTGTGTTGGTTGTTCCTGATTTGTACCAAATGCTACTGAGACAGCCTCCAGGCGTCACAACCCTGAACTGGACAGAGTTGGTAAAGAAAATGGATGAATCGTTAAAATTCTATTGTTTTTGAGGCTTTCTTGGTGTAAGAATTCAAGATTAAGGCCAACTTATATTCTTAGACAAAGTGAATTATCTATCCTATATAATAACGCACCACTGTCGGTGTGTGCCCAGGCCATCTAATTGGTCAGTTTGGCTGTGTCTCCTCAATGTTATGGATAATAACACAATAATTAAAGGGTGTGAAGTTCAGTTCTTGATTGCAACCATTTTTCTTTTAATTTTACAAAAAAAGGAGGTAAAATGGAGCATTTCAATGACAACACAGTGAATAACGTATCGAGAGATTTTGTGTCACTAAATTTTAACAAGAAACAACCCAAGTCGCCTTCAAAGATGGGAAGTATTCACAAGACTACGAATGATGTTTTTAAATGCGTAATATGGGCCCTTTTACCATTGGTGGTAGTCAAAAAACAGACAGAAGGTCAGCAGGTTTTATGGGAATGCAATCAATACCAGGCAAGAGAGGATGAGGCACACCAGGACACTGAGGAAAGGCATAGGAGGAATGCTGAGGGGACACATGGGGCATGCGAAGATACCAAGGAGAGACGCAGGAGGAACACAGTATTTCAAATTTTTAAGCTTATTCTATTACCTGTCTTTAAGTGCAGCTAGTATATGCAGTATATATACTTTTAAATTCACATCACTGTCCATTTATGAATCGATAAATCCATGAAGAATAAGCAACTGTTGTCAGAGTATGTGTACAGGTTATGTTTAAGAAGACCTTACGCTCCTGCATTTCAATGTGATGAATTTGGATCAAAAAGGGGATGGAGATAAGCATCCAGATTGGTACATTCTATTGATTCTTCCTTCCATTAATCAAACTGCTTAAACCACTTCAGGAAAACAAAGGTCTAGCCTAAAAAAGTGGGAGCCAACCATGTATTCACATATTCATTGATCCATCCATCCATCCTTTTTCGGTACCTGTAAAAACCAGTTCTGGATTATGGGAGACAAAATGCAAGCCACAAAGACTGCAAAGCAGGAACAAATCAATTCAATTTAACAGAAGTTTCTCAAACCCTCTTAATCTAATTCAGGGTCAGCCATTGCAGGGCTTAGTCACTCACCCACGCACGCAAGGTTAGGCCCTTTGAGTTTCTTTGGGTAACCTAACCTCTAGTTTTGGGGATGTGATGGGAAACCTGCAGGACCCGGTGGTAAATAAGCACAGATAAGGGGAGAACATGCAAACTCCACAGACAACCACTAGCTGCCCAATTCAAATCCATGATGTTGGATCTGTGAAACAGCAAGTCTTTGAAGCTTTCCTGGTGTAAGCATTCAGGTCCAAGGTGATGGCCGACTTACGTTCTGTGACAATGTGATTTGCTGTTTAATCAGCCTTATGAAAGGGAAAACAACTTTGTGCATTATAGGCAACACAGTGAACACTCAGGTTGGAAAATGGATGGATGAATTATTTGTATTGTGCTTTTATTTTCTCTTTTATCTGTCAAAACCTTTTGTTCTGTCCCTTGTATTCTCACTGCCATGTCTAGATTCTGTTTCTTTGCTATTTATTGAATCATTTGGTGGTTTCTCTTGTAGTCGTATCCTCGGCAATTTCATAAAACACTTTGCAGTAGAACTCAACGGTAAAAGACGTCATGTTATGGCTCATTGATAGGAATAAAGAAAATGTGAGAGGTATTTTTTATCACGTGGCTTATCAACTGTTTTAAATTTCACGTATACTAGGGTTGCGATGAACCGTGGCACAACACACTGGCACGAGATTCTAGGCTGGAATCTTATTTCCCAACTCTAAAATGGCACTTACTGAGTTGTGCTGGTCCTCATAAATCCACTGCTTGATACAGAACCATTTCATTTTATGAAGGGTTCTTTTCATATGGAATTAGTTCTTTGGACTTTGAAAAGGTTACTAATGTGTGAAAAAGAAGAAATCTTAAATGCATAGTAGGGCACGTAGCAGGGTACTGACAGATGAAGAAAGCCTGAACTTTAGCTGGTGAGACTGTGCGCTGTAAGGGTACTTTTAGAATCATGAAACCATTGATATTTTATAAATCTATTATCGATTCATGGTTATTTAAGGAGCCTGTTACTGATCTAAATAAATAAAGGATCTTTCTGGAACCTTCCTGTGGATGGTTCTTTCGAGAGTCAAAAATGGTTCCCTTGTGGCACCGCTATGAGGAACCACTCTGGCTTCTTTATTTTTAAGAGGGTACGTCCTACGTCCTAAAAGACTTTCTAGAATGAAATAAATGTAAAGGGGCCAGAGTGGTTCTTTATAGCAATGCCACAGTGGAACCATCTTTGGTTCCAATAAGCCTCATCCACGAGAAGGTTCCAGAAAGAACCATTTATTTATTTAGATCTGTAAAGTGCTCGATATGGTAACTAAACATGAATAGATGGTAACAGATCTGTGAAATACCAGTAAGTCATGATTTTAAAAGGACTCTCGCTGCACGCAATCACATGGGCTAAGTTCAGGTTTTCTTAAGCTGTTGGGTTCCTGCAGCCCATACGTTAAAGATTTTGTTTTTTTCCTACATATTGTGAAGTTTTTCAAAGCACAAAGAACCAGCTTCATATGCCAAGAACCCTTCCCAAAATGAAATGGTGCTTGGTGAAGCAACAGTTCAATGAGGAACCACACGGCCCAGAAAAGAACCATACAGAACCATTAAAGAAGTACAATTTTGAAGAGTGTAGCTTACGCTTCCATATGTTTTAGTGTGAGCACTGGTGGATTAAGTGTCTAACTTGGGGGTCACTTGGTGAGTTAATGGTGGGGATGACAATAAGAACTTTGTGTTCTTCACTCCAACATCTCCACTGCAATTCTTAAGCCTTTATGGGCCATTTCTATCAGACTGATAGACCTATCTTGTCAGCAAGGACTTCTTCTAATTGTAGGGTTGGGTTTGGTGCCATTTATTTGGAGCGTGGTTGAGTGTGGGCTCTGGTTTCTACAACATTGGAGTAAAAGTACATTTCTTCATGGACATGTGGGGGGGTCTAACAAGTTCCCAACATCTAAACGTAAAACAATCTAACAGCTGGCAAGGTTACCTCTGCCTATGAAAGATACACTTTAAGTGCTAAGACCACCTGTTTAAAAAGTCAGTGGCATTTCAATATAATTTCCTATTTGTTACACCCACTTATGTATATAATTTTTGTGCTTTAAAATTGTTTAAAAAAAAGTTCTATTGAAACTTTTTTCCTTCTGTTTGTTCTAGTTCACAGCAGGATGGACAAAAAAGGAGTTTTGCAGAGGAGGAGGAGGAGGAGGTTCAGCTGAACTTGGAGAACTCGCAACTGTTCATCGCCACAGGCTGTCCCTGTCTTACCAGAGAGAATCAAGGTCTACATATGCGCACGGCAGCGGAGTGGGCAGGCAAGCTCAAACACCCGGCGGCTTGGTGCCTTTACAAGAGAAATCAATACGGAGCAGCGCAGCGGGGTCACACCAGGCAGCCCTCAGCAAGGTGCCAAGGGAGCACACTTTCTCGCGCTGGAACACAACCTCGGCTTCTGTGTGTGGTTTTGCCGATGGGAGTTTACTCGGTGCTCTCTAATGTGTAGACCACCGCAGAAAGTTTGCACACTGTTAACATAAAAGGGAGAAAAAGTGAACGGCATTCCCCCGTATGAAGCTGGGCTGATTTTTTTTTTAACCTGGAGGTGCAGTTTGAACCGTTTCGTTATTTCAGCAGAGAAAGATTCTTTATCATTCTGCCGGGATTTTTAAAATCCACCTTAAAAGTTTATGTGCATAACCTTGAACAATATTCCATGGCTTTTCTGAATGTGTGTTGTTGTTGTTTTTTGTAAGCTGCCAGAGTTGGCTTTAAGACATACTGACTTTACCTGTTGACCTCAGTGCTTTCTCTTCATGCTCACGATGTGAAGCCAACGAGGATCCAAACAATATCATTGCACATTTTCTTTGGAACAAACTTGTGAGCCACATGACAAAGTAGAAATGGCCGCAGTTTATCCACCTCCCTCCTCCCACTACTCTGAATCACCAGACTACAACCGTATGTCTCTGGACTCCAAGAGTTCTGGACCTCTGAAGGGAAGCCTCAACTCTGCCAGTGGATCTCAGATGGTAAGTGATTGACCAAGCATATCAATGTGGCTGCTATGACATAAGAGGAAAAATCAAAAACTGTCTGATGGTCCGGGCCAAGTGTGGTTGGGTGTGGGGAAGGTTGTGCATAATCACATCACTGTTTTAAAATAATCATAAAAAATGAGATGACAAAACAGAACCTGTAATGGACTGGTTTCAGCCTTCGCCTGGTGCTGTAAAAACAGGCTCCATTCTTCTCATGAGCCTGGTTTGGATTAAGCAGCCCTGACATTGTTGTTTTATATTAGACTACAAAACAGAAAAGAACAGACACACGACTCACTTTAGCATTCATGGATTATGAGGCAGAAAAGAATCGGCACAGAATTAAAAAAAGAAAAGAAACACATTAGAAAGGAGTGAATTAAGTGGATTACTGTGTTTCTGCACATAAGACATCGCAAAGTCAGTTTCATTGAGCTGCAAATGCTGAACACGGGGCAAACGCAAGTTTAAAAGGCTGCCAGTCGGCGCCATGTCTTTTATCCGTGGAAGGCTACCTACAAAATGGCCGCCAGCCAGCTGGTACGGCGCTCCAAGATGGTGCCGGCTAGAAAAATGTCACCTGTTGTGCTGTTGGCCTATGCAAATGAGAACTAATTACATTTAAATACCGCCATTCTCATTAACGGCCAGGGAGCTAATCCACATATCTAACACATGAGGAGCGATTTCCTGCTCGTATGCCACAACGGGGCGTGTGCTGGGTGAGCTTTTTACAACAACAACAACAACAAAAAAGCTTTATTTAAATTTGTTTGTTTAGCTTATCCTATTATTCCACATTACTTATAATTCATAATTTTACAAGTGATTCAGTGGCTGTTGAAGGAAATCACAAAGTGATTCAATGGTAGGGATTGAATGGGCAACGCTGTACATTTTATTCGAGCTCCTTAAACATTAGGTCATAGGGTAAATATACAAAGATGAACTGCTAGATTAGGATGTGTAGGATCTGTCTTCTCTTCTCAGTGTAGGCCTCAAACATATCACACAATAATATAACGTCACAGTGCATTAATTTTATGTGTATACACACACACGCAAACACACACACACATATATATATAATTTATATAATTATAGGGTCATAATTATCACATGTACAGAGTAAAATCAACATACATATGTATATACAACACAGCTCTGCAAAATGAAACTCATAAAAGAAATTTTTAATTGTGAATAATTTTTGTGTGCATTCATGAACACAATAAAAAATATTCTATCATGTCACATTTAAGTACAACACTGAAAAGAAATTGAGTTAAAATTTAACAAATTATAGAATTGATTCATGTATATACTGTATAATTGCTCTAAATCCAATTATCATAAAAATATTTAGTCAATCTAATATTCTTAAATACTGGGGTGGGCAAAAGTATGCAAAACACAGAGTTTATTCTTGTATTATTATTCATTAATCATTGTATTATTTGTCTTCTTCTTCTTTTTCTTATTACTATTATTATTTTAAAAGTTTGCTTGAATGTATCAATCATAACCTGCATGTCTTTTTCCAGACAAACAACTGTAAGCCTACTTTGGGCCAACCCTTTATATAAGTAAAGAAAACAACAATGCATATTCATGGACTTACCTATAACTTTTCTGGCTTTTGTCACTTCTTTTGTCACAATGCTTGGTGGCCAGTTGTCTGTACACTTTTTTTTTTGGAGCATTCCTATGTATCGTGCCACAATAGTCTGCCATCACACTGACATCCCAACATCCCAGGTGCCTAATTTCAATGTCCTTGATATCCTGATGGAATCTTTCAACCTGCTCTTCCCTCACCGCTCCAAGATTCTATGGGAAAAATCTCAAATGCGAAACTAAAAAGTGAACTTTGAGACTCAGGTTGCAACCCAATTCTTTAAGCTTAGCTAATACATTTTTTTACAATTTCATTATAATATGGATTTTTACTGTTACCTAAAACCTTAGAAATGAATTCTTTGAATGGTACCCAACCTTTGTTACAGGTGATTCATCACACCATCAAATTCTGCATCAGAAATCAGTTTTCTAATATCTGGTCCAGCAAAAAATGCCCTCTTTGAATTTAGCCTCAGAGAGACCCAGACACTTTTAGCTCAAATACATAACACAGGCTCCACCGCTTGATAGGGCTTTGACAAACTGCTTCATTAAACCAAGCTTCATATGGAGTGGTAGTAGCAGCACTTTATCTGGATCCACCGTCCACTTAATCTGATGGTGTTTTCGGCACCAAGCAGTGGCTTTTCTCTAGTTGGTCATTACTTCTGACCTCAGTGTCAATTCTTAGCTCTGCTGTCCCACTCAAAGAGAAAACCTGGGAATTTGGTAGGCCCTGACTGCTGACCCAGTAAGATATAGAAAAGTGTATTTTGTGAAAAACTGGTTGTCATTTTGGAATTGAGCACCCAAAAATCTGAAAAGAAAATCACATGAAATAAAGTTTTTTCAATGTATCCCTGTGCATTAAGTATGGAGAGGGTGTCAAGTAGGTATTGTCCTAAATAATCTTTCAATCAAAGTATGTGTCTGATTACAGCTCTGATCAGCCACAAAATGTAAGTTGTGTTTAGCAAAGTGTCCTTACTAAACTAAATGAATAAATACGCCTCAAGAAAAAAAGTTAGAATTATATTCCAAATACTAAGTCATAGTAAGGCGAAGCTTTTGTATTTATTGTAATTACAGATCAAGTCCAAGTGCAGGAAATATTCCTTCCAAAAGGGTCTTCACCACTAAAAGCCAACGTTTCTTTATTGTGCAATAGCCGTCTTCCTCCAGCTAATTTGTTTCAAGAATAGCTCCTCTTCAGGGCCTAGCATATTACATAAAAAAATACATATTACATAAATATAATTAAATGATACATAGTTAATGTGGCATCCAACAGCAGCTAAGGAGACAGCTCAAGGACACATACTCAATCTCTGCTGTTGACTCACTTTACGACTCTGAGCAAGTCATTCCACTTGCCTACACCTCAAATGCTGAAAACGTAACAGCACTTGTACTGTTCCTATAGAGCACTTTGGAATGGCCTTCACTAACAAAATGCTATATAAAATGAAAGCAGTCTGTGTAGGTGCATCTTAGAAATGCAAAATAATAAGCTAGCCAATTAAGATTAGAAAGGGTTTGCGTAGTTCGTTTTAGTTGCTCACCTATTCAAGATGTAGTTCTATGTATTCAGCTGCCATTTCATAATTACACAACAAACAGAGGTGGCGTCATGGTAAAGCGGTAAGTATTGCTCCGCCAGTACTCCAAGGGCCGACGTTCAAATCCCAGTTCAGACCCTCCAGGGTTCCTCTTATGTCCCAAGTATGTGAGTGCCAGGGTAATTGATGTGGTAAAACACAGTAGATGTTAATGTTTGTAATTTCTTCACAATTGTTCGGGTTGTTCTAATGGATAATCTAGGCGAATAGGATGGGCAGGCTTGATGGGTTCTTCCCGCAATGATTTAAAGGTTCTAATGAATAGTCTAGATGAATAGGATGGACAAGCTTGATGCGTTGAACGGCCTGTTTTTCCCGCAATGTTTCAAATATTCTAATGGACAGTCTAGGTGAATAGATCAGATAAGTTTCTTGGCTTGAATGGTCTGTTCTCGTCACAATTGTTCTAATGGATAACCTCAACGAATAGGATGATCAAGCTTAATGGGTTGAACGTCCTGTTTTTCTTTCAATATTTCTAATGTTCTAATGGACAGTCTATATAAGGACGCGCTTGTTGGCTTGAATGGCCTGTTCTCGTCACAATTTTTTTTAATATTCCAGGATAATCTAGATGAATACGATGGGTGAACTTCTTGGGCTGAATGGTCTGTTCTTCTCACAATGTTTCTAATGTTCTAATGCTCTTAAGTGCATGTGTGTTCCAGTGAATTGGCATGTTATACAAAACTGGTTTCAGCCTTGTGTTCAATTTTACCAGGACAAAACCTGACTTCACATGACCCTGGAGAAAAGCAGATTCAGAAAATGGTTAAGAAGCACAGGGTGGAATGGCCTTTAGCAGCATCGTACTGGAGTGCCATCAGGCTCCTTTATTTCTAAAATCCAATAAACAAGAATATCCACATCATTATATCGAAAAGGGTTTGGGAAAATGACAGATACGTGGTGGGTAGGGGAGCAGTAGCAAAATTAAAAAAAAAAAAAAATTGGACATGAGCGTCAGTAGGCTTTGCACCCTAAGAACCAAGTTACCCCAACTATTTTATAACATTTCAGTAATTATTTACCACTCTGATGCTGATCTTTCTGATCATAAAATTGGTCATTACGATAGCAATTGATGAGAAGAATTACGGTATTTGAGGGTTCCTCTAGAGTGTCTCTTTCTCTTGCACAATTTGGCTCAAAAACTAATCAGCACATCATCATATCTCATAACAGGCTTAAGTTTCAAATTTGGCATTTTTCTGTCCACCGGTTTTAGTTGTAGACCGTCCTCAAAAAACTGTGACACACAGACGCACAAATACGCACACACACACACACATCATCAACATATCAATGTTTTTGGGATCGGGGACCCTAAAACTTCGAGATCTGTCAAAAACTGGAGATCAAAATGACAAATTGACAAAGCTTTAGAAGATAGGATATGGTGGGGGAGGGCGCAACCAAAAAATAAACAAACAAATAAATAAATGCAGAGTCCACAAATCTTGGAAATTAAACCTTTTGCTTTATGTTATAAGTTTGGGCTTCAACCATTGGATTTGAAAGTTTTCAAAACTATGTTTAAGTGTCAAACATATGTTTAATGATTGTAAGTGGCTTCCATCTCCACCAAACTCCTCAATTAACTTCTCTTTTCCCACAACACAATTAAGTGTTTTTAGCTGCAATCTCAGCTTTGTCTGGTTTATAACATATATTAACATGAAGTGCATCCTGCCATTATGGTGCCCCCTAAAGGAAACAGAACTGGTGGGCAATGGATACTCTGCACAACATTTTAAAAGCACTGGTAATCACAGGGACTTCCGAATCTCCACTGTTTTACATTAAGAATCAATTAAATGTTTTGGATAGCGTATTTGTGTTTAGATTGTGCAGCTACTTATCAATGGACTGATGGAGCTGTTAGCAGAGTGCCAGGCAAACCCTTAGGCAAACGAGGTGGGGAAAATCTGAGGGTGGCAAAAGGTGGGGAAACAAAACCATGCAGAAGTTGTCTGGCCACTGCACTTCATAAAACTGACAAGAAAGCAGATTGCTAAAAAAAAATTCTATACTGTAAGCGTTCTCTCATAAAGCAGTACAAAAGGAAGTTTAAGAATTGCATTTTTAATACTGCAGAGAAGGTTGTGAAATAAGCATGGTGTCATTCACATGAGTAGGCGAGGAAAACGCTATAGCAGTGAGTTTGTTTTTGAGGTCTTATAGTTTGACTTTTTGTATTTCTCTTTGGTACATTTCATAAATGAATTAAAATGTGTTCCTACCTCAGTCAGCTTTTCTTTCATTCATCAAACTCAAAACTCCCTCAGACTAGTTTAGTGTTATTGGGGGCAGGAGCCTATCCCAGCAGTATCTGGCAAAGTGAAGCAGTCCGAACAAAAGTAATATACAAAATCACAATCTTTGTTGCTCTGCTTGGTGGCACAGTTAGAATGGTAGCAGGCAATGCTGCCTGGCAGCCCTGGCACTAGGATGCAATTTCCACCCATCACTGTCTGGGTGAATTTTGTACTGGCACTGTGTCACCACATTAGGTTTCCCTTGGTACTCTAAAAGTGTTACATTGAGCTGATGTGAATGAGTGTCTCCTGCCATGGAGAAGGGAATGAGGAAGGGTTAAACTTTGGCTCTCTAACATCTTGTAACGAACCAAGCAAGCTGAGGAAATGGAGGAAAAACATTTCCAGCTTGTTACTACTTTTAAGCCTTTAAATCGATGCAGAAGATGAGCAGGATGCTTTATTCCTAGTAATAATATTTGAGTCATCCATCCATCCATCCATTATCCAACCCGCTATATGCTAACTACAGGGTCACGGGGGTCTGCTAGAGCCAATCCCAGCCAACAAAGGGCACAAGGCAGGAAACAAACCCTGGGCAGGGCGCCAGCCCACCGCAGGGCACATACACACACATCCACACACCAAGCATTTGAGTCAGATTCTCCAAAATGAAAACTAAAAGCAACAAAAAAGATAATTCATTTGTTAGAAATGCATACATTTTTTTTTTCAATGAACTGATTTAATAGAGATCTGGGTTCAAACCCTAGGATTGTCATTGTGCAGAGCTGATGTGTTCTCCCAGATGTTTGCAGGAGTTTTCTCCTGGTATTCCAGGGTCCACAAACTTGTCAAAGATCTGCAGGTTAGGTTCATTGGGTAGTCGAGACTGACTCTGAAGGAAAGTACAAGAGGACGGCTGACCATATTCCTGCAGCGCACAAGCACCCCATTCAGAGTTTGGCTCCATGTGGCCAGGATTGGCTTTGTGAGCCTGAATTGGAATGAGCAGTTTAGAAAATGAATGAATGATTAAAGAGACGCTGCTGCTGTTAATTTGTTGGTGGGCGAAGGGAGGAGTTTAAAGTTTTAACCCTTAATGGCTGCTAAACAATCTTGTGAGTAAGCAAATGTCCGCTTAATGACTGTAAAGACTGCAAAAGGGCAAAGGAAATAAAAAAGGCCAACTGTTAGTTTTAAACTGTTTCCTGATACTTTTCAAATACCTCTTACAATGACATCATTCACTCATACAGCACATTTTCATACAAAAAGTGTAGCTCTTTGCAGTAGATTAAAGAAAATGTTGCAATTGCAAAAAAAAAAAAATGAATCAAAATATCAGCAAATCAATTTAAACTTACACAATACAAATAAATAGACAAGTAACAGAGACGGAAGAGACCCTAAGCACAGTGTAAGAGCCAATCTTACAAAGTTAAAGTTTTGATTTAAACTCTCATTAATGTTTGCTTAATTTGAATAGAATATAATTTCTTTCATAGTCATAGCTAATGGTATAGTCTTTTCCCCCTATAAGTCAGTAAAAGATAGAACTTTCTTGCTATAACCGAGATACAGTGTGATGATTGCTTCAGTTGTGTCTAGAACTGGTCCCAGTAAGACCCATTTTCAACTTAGAAATGGGATAAGCGTACAGTTTCCTGACCGTTTTGAAATGGTTCAGAAATGTTAAGTAAATAGTAACGATTTGAGATGTAGCAAGACTTAAGCTTTGAACAGAACTTTTCTTAATAAGAATATTTTCTTTTTTTTTTTTGCTATTTTAATTTCCTTTTTTGTGTGAGCAGTTTTAAACTTTTAAAAATGAAGATATTTTGTCTGTGGAATCATTTCTGCGCATCATGCTTTTGTTGAATCCCATTTTTTGAGTTAGAGCTGCTGGACTTGGGTAATTTTGAAAAAACGCAGCTACACACATCTTAAATTGTAATTAAGTAAAGTCACTTTTTAAATTTCTAATGGTTATTATGGTAAATGACAGAGCCTGGTGCTATGGCTGGATGATCAGGGAGGAGAGGAAATCCAAAACTTCTTGATGCTGGGGAAACATTGCATATATTTATATAGGAGATACTGTAAGTAAATACATTTTAAGTTGTGTGCAGCTCTGTTGGCTTAGTTACCATTTAGAAAGCAATGCCCGTGAAATGCAGGTTAGACAAATATTGGTCATTAAGTTAAGAGAAGGACTGACATTTTGTGCATATTTAGCGTGCTCTCTTCATGTTTACTGTATGTTTGATTCAATTATTATGTCAATTTCTATCAGCAGGCAAATATCTAGCCACCCCAGTGTTTGGAAAACTTGCACATTTTGTTACAACTAAAAGTGTTCACAATTTTCACAGGTAAGCAGGAGTAAACCAGTAAGGCTTGGGTTTAAAGCCAGGCTGATCGTGTCCACTTCTAGTCCCAGCTAGCACTCTAAGTACACCAGCTACTTCAATCAACTGCAGCTACATGTCAGCTACATCAATCAATATTAGCGTTTAAATTAAACCAATATTAATTAGATCTGTACGCCAGGTAGATAATGTGTGGCATTTTTAATAGAAGGTTCCTGGTTTGAATCCCCGTCACTGCCAAAAGAGATCCTACTCTGCTGGGCCCTTGAGCAAGACCCTCAACCTGTAGTTGGTCCAGGGGCGCTGTACAATGGCTGACCCTGCGCTCTGACCCCAAGGGGTATGCAAAAACTAACAAATTCCTAATACAAGAAATTGTCTAAGGTGAAATAAAGAACAAAAAAAAAAAAAAGATCTATTTTGGATGAGATGAGGAAAAGATAGCGATAGATGAGAAATTGGTGAAGACCGCTTTTCTTTGTTTTCTGTCTCTTTTAAATTATGCACTGAATGTTTGCCTTGATTCATTAATAAAGCAATTGATATTTATTCTTTGGGTATTTCTATTTTTCTTTTTACAATAAAGTCTTAAATTGGTGAAAAAGGAGAATTCTCTTTAAAAGAATCACACATAAACTAGCAGCGAATGCTGGGAATGCTGCCTCAAGTTCACTTGTTAAAAACAACTGATTAAATATCTTTGGGGGAAAAGATAATAGATTTTGCTTAAAAGGAAAAAAGAGAAATCTACAATCTGGATGCTGATTTGTTTTCTTTGGCTGCCAGTGGATTTGGTAATGCCTGTGTGCCCTCATAAAATCCAGCCCCTGGTAAAGGTGACCTGAAATCAATACTGACTGAAGTTTACGTGTGCTTCTTGTATGTGTGCTAAGAAGTAGTAGGATGGTGGAGGAGGATAGAGAATCTCAAAGTCCCTTAGCCGCTCTCTCAGTACATGAAAGGAGGGCATTAATACAGGAGATTGTTGTCAGGCCTGCATTGTGTAAGTACACAGTAAGCCAAGGGGCTGAAGATTGTGATTGCTTCCACGAAATCAATGCTCTTCAATGCTATGATGATCGTGATTATGCATTTTATTAATTGACTGTACTTGCAGTAATATTTTGGAAGTGCCTTATGCTTGCCTATTGCATTAGATGACTGCAAATACTGGCACAACGTGGTGGTGCCCTGTACTTGGGTCACAATTGTTCTGAACCGCTGAAGAGTAGACTGCCATTAGATAACTCAAGGCAGACATTCTGTCCAGTTTCCATCAGGAATGTGGCGCAGACGCCTATAAAGCCAACCACCTTCTGCACATGTCCTATTGCAGCCAAATTCTCAGTGAAACCAAAGTCTCTGCCCATGTGTGGTTAATGTGAGTATACAGTAAATGCCATCCAAAACTTGGGCATTATACAATTTCACTTTCCTTATAAATCAGTTACACTTTCAGAAACGTAACCATGAAAATTCAAAGGCATTTCCTCAACAGCACTTCTCCTTCACATGCACACCTCTACATTTCTGGTAGGTAAGCACCATGCTTTAGTTGCTGCATTGACATACTGTGCAAGGACAGCTGAATAAGGTACATTTTATTTACACGGCATTAAATCTCTTATGTTGTGTACTTGGTTGTGATAAGTTGGCTATGGAAGTTATTAATTATTATATACGTTCTTATAATTATTGTATTTATTATATACTTGCTTACTGCTTCTTTGGATTGGTGACAATCTCTTTATAATGTAAGAAAGGAGCTGGAGGACACCTTGCCCTGCAAGAAGGATCTGACTTTCTTTGACTGCCTTTGAACAGATGCAGTGTTCACAAACTGATTAGTAAAACTCAAATGCCAAGATGCTTGAATTGAATTCCCTTTCATTTTTGAACACCAAATATTGCGTATGGAAATTTCAAATAAAAGTAGACGCAAATGAAGTAATTTTTATGTGATTACGTTTAGAATCAGTTCTAAAAATTAATAATGGGGCACAAGTCTAACAATTATATTAGGGGAAGAAGCTTGTAAATAGCAAGTGCATTTTATATAACATTTTTTATGACTTGAAGCCCCAGCAGATACCAACTTTAGTAAATGTAGTGTGGCACTACTGTAAGTAACTGGAATCTTATCAACATCACAGATTGAAGACAGATGGATAAATTCACATGTAATGATGATTCATCTCAGTTGTCACATTCTGCATATATGACTTAATGAATATTTACAATGACAACTAGAATGAAATAAATTATAGATAGGTGGAACTATATTACATAGCAAAAATTGATCAACACATGGATTGGCATAGCTTTAAGTGCTGCTGGTTTAAAGTTCCAGCCAGGTCACTATCTGTGTGCCGTCTGCTTGTGTTTGTCAGGGTCATCTCCAGATATTCCAGCTTCCTCCCATTTTCCAAAGTCATGCATGTTGAATTAATTACTTATTCTAAATGAACTCAGCGTGAATGCACTTATGTATGTGGGCTGATGATGCCGGGTAGGCTTTGGCTCCCCTTAGCCTGACACAGAAACTGGATGGTGTAAAATAAACCCGAGTACAGTAAATATAGAAATATACTCAAAAAGGCAAAAACAGCATGTATTTTAATTTTACATTTGTATAATATTTAACTCTGTAAGAGTATAATAGTAAAAACAAGGTTGAGAAATGTAAATATAATAATACATAATCAGATGTATGTTTTGGCATGACATTTGCATTTACATTTATGTAAACTTTATAGAAATAGAAGCAATATGTCAAAAACAAATAACAGGCTAAAATGACTCAGGATGTACAGAAACTCTAATATAATCAAATCCACATACAGCATGAATTATGAAATAGATAAGAGTACATCACAATCTTCCTCTATATTAATAGGAGATACATTATCTTTATTATTATTATTATTATTATTATTATTATACAGACTATTTCAGCAACTCTATATTATAGCAATAATAATAGTAATCATTAGAAATTATAATTAGGGCACTGTGTGGATATGCCACATTCCAAGAAATAAACCTTAGGGCGAACACTGTTACTGAGAAGGAACACATTTTTTTTTTTGTATTATCATTATTTCTTTCTTTTTCATTTATTTATCTTTATTTATTTTTAATGCTTTTGAAACACAAAATTTAGAATGATGTCATTAAAATATGAAACGGACTAGACAAAGTTATACATCAGAACTGCAATGGTACATACTGTAGAATGAATAGTAATAAGAACGTTGTTTTTTGTTATAATTACAGAATGCAATACACGAAGAAAATATTAAACTATAATAGATAGGTAGGTAGATAGATAGATAGATAGATAGATAGATAGATAGATAGATAGATAGATAGATAGATAGATAGATAGATAGATAGATAGATAAGAAGGGCACTATGTTATAGATTGATAGATAGGTATAGTTTAGTATAGGAAAGACTAAATAAAATATACTAATGATAATTATACATCATTCATATATATATATAAACGTATATGCATGTATAATTTGCAGCAATTTGAATTAAACTTGTGGACATGCTGATGTTGTGCCTGGCTATGCTGACTAGTATTCTCGCTAGTTTAACTTGTATCACTCATTATTTTACTCAGTTCAGGGTCACAAAGAGCAGATCCTACCTTGTGAATGTTGGAGACAATGCAGAAAATAACTCTGGGCCAGAGGTGAAGTCCATCACAAGACTCCCTTATGCATCATTTTAAACCAAAACTCAAAGTCTCTCTCAATGTCGGTTGGTTAAGAAACAACAATAAATCAAGTATGGCACATTGGAGAAAATAAGAGTACCTTTAGGAAAATCACAGGGAAATGTGGAGAATGTACATGTAGCCTAGACATAAAATGTATCATACTTAGATTTATAATTTTGATCAAGACAGATTTAACACAAAATACTATTTCAGTTCAAATTCCACAGTTTGCCTAGGCAAGAAATCGGAATCCATGCCCAGTATCCTGCTTGCTGCTGTAGAATTGCAATGCCTTAAAATGCTGCCCTGCGTCCATGGTGAGTGTTCATTTAAAATGAAATGGTGGCCAGCTAATCCACACTGTGGCCTAACTGAAGGTTTTGAGCATAGTATAGTATGACGAGTGATCCATGCGGCTGATTCTGTTTTTCGTCATACTCGTAGACTGACAAGTTTCTCTTAGTGTTATCTAACATTAGACATCCTGGGTATGTTCTTAGTTTACTAGCATCCAGGTGTCACCAAGTTTCCTCTCCTCATGACGTTGACCAACTTTGCCAGATGAGTTAATAGGAACATAAGATAAGCAGAACAATTAAACATATGATGTGCTGAAGTAGAGGTGGACTGTTGAACTCTTTCTTGATATGGTATTATTTCAGTTTGAAACAATGTCCAAATAGAGACTTTTGTTTTATTTATTGGAAAATGTGTTTGAGGAAAACCCAATTCCTTGATACAAGGAAACCAAGATGGATTTCGACTATAAAGTGCAAAATCCTACACTTTGCAACATATACTCTAACAACTTTCCAGAAAACTAAGAGACGCTTCATTTACTAGGCACTCAATATTCATTTTGGCTTAACTGAAATGCATGTTTAAACATGGCGGCGGTTTGATTATTGCCAGCAGGCTTCACCCAAGCAAGCTGTGGTTGTGTACTGTACTCCTTTGTCGCTAAAATGGCGGTCATGCTTTTTATGTCGGCTGCAAAAAGCTTTGTGGAAGCTTATGAGTCTGTGCGGGACAGTATACACATAGAAGATGAACAAAAGGCGGGGGGACATTTGCATATTCACAGCAGCTGGGATGCCCATATGTTTTTCAAATGTGCGTTGGACTAAATTAGGCACAGCAATTTTTTTTTTATCACTCACCCTGCATTTGGTATTCAGGCTACAAAATAGCTCACATACACATACACACACAAAAAGGGAGGGAAAAAAAGCTTTTATGATAATTATTACAGAAACCATGTGGGTACGTATGCCACAGCAATTATGCATAATTCAGTGAAACAAGAAGAGAAGATATAAGTACAGTAAATCCTGTTAGAGGGAACAGCCTAGAATAGGAGTGTGAGAAGCAGCAAGCTGGGGGTGGGTCGAAAAACGGCTCTGTTTTAACCTCTCAAGCGCCAGTGATTAGAAAAATGAGCAACAAAGCTTGAGATAATATGTCCACGGCGCTTCTTGTTTGGAAGCTTTATTACCATTAATGTATTTCTAATGGTTCATTCACGTGTCATTCCAATTTATTCTCTTTTCAAGAGAGAAATGGACAAACAAAAAAACAAAAATACATTATTCAAGCGAAACACAAAAGGTAAATTATGAGGGACTATTCTTGGTTGGCAAAGCAGAAGATTTTTCCAGCAGAAGGATGAAAAATATAATGTGATATGCGTTTTCTATTGTGTGCATGTTTGACTAACAAATGAAAGAAGAAAAGCTGGACTGCACAAAGGCTGTGTCAGTTTTTCTTCACCCATTTTCGACAGCCTGTATGTAAAATAACATGCACACACATGGTAGACCGTTTTGAGACAATGGATTCAAAAATAGAGACACGTTACTAATAAGAGACTCTCGTGTATTTCAGAATTTTATTATTGTGGTATAACATTATGGCAGGTTCATGATGTTGCATAAGCAACGTTAAATTCAGTAAATGTGTGCCTTTATGCGTATGGAAAATGCAGCATTTTTATCCGTATACACATATGGAAAATTCATATAGGATATTATAGTATGTACTTGCAAGAGCCAAGTGTGCATGACCATATGTAAAGCAAAAAGGGAGTTTAGGCATTTTTATCCATGTGTATTTAAATATAAGACTTACAGGTTATAACTGCCACACTCAAGCACACTTAAATAATAATAATAATAAGAAGAAGACAAATAATATAAATATATACTCAGTACAAATTGAGAAAATACAAATATATTTACACACATATACAGGGGTGGGCAAAAGTAGGTTTACAGTTGTGACTATGTGAAACACAGAGTTTATTCTTATATTATTTATTTATTCAGTATTGTCTTATGTGTTTCTATTATTTGTCTTCTTCTTATTGTTATTAAAGTGTGCTTGAGTATAACAGTTATAATCTGCATGTCTTATACTCAAAAACACATGGATAAAAATGCCTAAACTCACGTTTTGTTTTACATATGCTCATGCACACTTGGCACTTGCAAGTTCATGACCTATATATATATATATAAATATATATATATATATATAAATATATATATATATATAAATATATATATATATATATATGTATATATATATATATATATATATATACAGTATATAAAATGTGTGTGTGTGTGTGTTTATGTATATACTACAAAAACTTTAAAGAAGTGTTTTTGTGTTAATGTCTACATAAATAAGATGACAGAGGAGGTTTCAGGCCAAAGGGCTCCTGATGTTGTTTTCTTGTACATTGCATCAAAGTGTTTGATTGTGTGAGAGTGTGCATATGTATTTGCATAAATATAGTGTTAAATATATGAATTTCCATATATAAATATGTGTACCATAAACAAGTATGTACATCACTGCATGTTTACTGAACATGTAAGTACAGTATATATAATAAGGCATATTAATATAAATCAATATACTACTATATAAGGATCCAGGGTGGTCCAGATCTAATTATGCAATTTTCATTGCACTATAACTTATTAAGTTTATTACTCCGAGCCTGTATCCAACTGAATGGAGGACAAGTGGTACATTACATGGAAAATCATTGAATTAATTCAATGTAAGTCCATTTTCATTTATTACAAGATATTTTGAAAATTCTTTTGTCTTGTATTGTTTTCCTGCATTGCATTAAAAGTTGCATAATTAGATCTGGACCACCCTATACATATGTTTGTATATATACTTACATACGTTTGTATATTTAATTATATACATGCATTATTTATGTTACATCTACAGTATATATTATATATTCATTCCAATATTATATAAAGGTAAATATAGAGTTATGCAGTCTCTACATTGGTATGTAAAATAAAGAGAAGGTTAGTAACATTTTGTTTTGGATGTTGAGTCTTTGATATGTTTATTGACACAAATACATTTATGCTGTATAACTTGTAAGTGTCCCTGTTTAGACACATACAATTATATATAAAGCTAAGACCAAATAGGAAGAATTACCTTCTATGAAGAAATAAAATTTGAATCACCATCAGTTGTTTGGGATTATTGTCAAAAAATTAGAACAACTTCCACTTCTGTATTTTATGTAAAGAGATTTGTTAGAACATATATGGTCATAGTGAAGGATGCCAAGATGTTTCAGGCTGGTTTGGAAGGCGAGATGATGTTTGCAAGGATTATGCAGAGCACACAGTGCCATCAGACTCGGCTGCTTTTTACCAAACAGGCAGGCTTTGTTTTGCATTACGCAGCGCTGGTGTTCATTCGCTATTGTAAACTGTACATCAGTTATTTTTTTTTGTAGGCTCCTCCTCTTTATACTCCCTATGTGAACTCGCTTTTGGAAGCACTAATTTATTAACATGGTAACATGCTATAAGGGAAAAGCTGATATGTTTTGAAACAAAATCAAATTGATTACAAATGGGGCATTGAAAAAAAAGGTGATTTAAAACTAAAAAAGCCATTATTATTATTATTATTATTATTATTATTATTATTATTATTTTCTACAGCACAAGGCAACTATTAATACAATAAAGGTGTGTCAGACTTGAAATGTGAATGAGGCAGAGAAGGCTATGAAGTTTACATAGAGTGACATAGAGAGGTGGGGAACAGGACCGAGAAAACACTGCTTATATTACTGCATCTTTTTTATTTGGAACAGTATCAAGCCACATCATTCTCTGAATACATCATAATATTCTTGCTTATATAAATATTTTAAATTAATTTTGTAAAAATAAAATGTGGCATTCAGCAGAACATACGCTCAGTGCCCACGCTAACTTCGGACTGTAAAGAACTTTACACAATGCTCCATTTGCATACATTTACATTTATGTTGTACATGTGTGTATTATATTTTGTTAAAACAGTTCTGCTCATATTATGCTATACACAGAACACCCTTGAAATACATTTTGGTTCTGCCCAGTATTCACAATTTATTTGTCTGTGAAGCTCTGATTCTTCCAATGTTTCTAAATGAATAAGTGAAAGACATACGGATAGTAGCCCCACAAATCTTTTGCGACTAAGAATGAACAAACAAATGAATTGAGCAAGTGACAGACTAGAAGATGGTACATTAAAAAGAGGGGTACCAGTTTTAATGGCACTTTAAATATATGAGAGAAGCAGGAAAGGATGGAGGCAGAGTAGAAAGCACATAAATGGAAGGGAGGTGTGGGAGACACGCTGGAATTTAGAGGGACCCCAGCGAGAGTCGGCAGAGAGCTGGCAGGCGGTGCCTAGACAGCCCAGCTGCGCTGAATGCCTCCGCAGCAGGTGAAAAAGGACCCGCGAGGTCAAGGTCAAGCAGGAGCCTCATCTGTTATGCGGCTCTGTCTAGCCGCCTAAATAACGTGTTTGATTATTTAATAAGCAAGCTGTGCCTTCATTTGCATATGGGCCTACTGCTGTCGGCTGGGCGTCTGTCGTGTAGGGAAGCCTTGAACAAGTGCTTCCTTTTATTCTTCTGACGCCAAAAGCTAGGACCCCCCAAAATGTCCCTGACTCACCTTGCCATTTGTGAATCATTCATTTTGGCAAGGAATGTTTCCGCTCTGCTTACTTTTTGCAAGTTTCAGCCGGAAAAAAAGCTTGGGCAGCATAATAATATTGATAATCATACAGAACACGTTTTCACCAACTGATTGCTTGACTTGGGAACCTAACAGAAATTACACTTGGAGTAAAGAGAATGTTTTTCTTTCCCTTTCTGTTTTTTTTTTTTTTTCTTTTCAAAAATTGTTTTCCAGGTGCAGTGTTTGGTTGCAAGTCTGTCTGTGGATAAGGGCCAGTTTGACAAAATCACAATTATATGTATTACATTTTCATTTATTTTTTTAATTTCAGTAAAAATGACGACGAGATGACCAAGTGAGAGAGAGCTGACCTGCGCCACAAATAATACAGGCAGATATTAATGTAAGTATATGCAATTTTACAAGAAGAAAATTCAGACTGACAAAAAAATAATAAAAGCTTTTTCAAAACGGAATACTGCATATTCTCAAATGCATGGATAATACCATAAAGCTTACAAACCCTCCTTCTTGTTAGATTCTGTTTAATTGACAATGCTCTCTTTTACAGTTAGCTGAAAGTATGGCCTAGCAGATGATGTGCTCAGTTTAAGTCATAAGGTTGCTGGTTCAATACCCAACATTCACTCACTCACTCACTGTGTGGGTTTTCAGCAAGTCACGTAACCAGCTGGAGCTCACTGTGTAAAATCAGAGAAACAATTGGTGGGTATCAACAACAGTGCCTTGGACCAATGTGAAGTATGAAAGGAACATCATAAAATCACAGAGGTGACAGAGCCAGCCTGCATAGCGGACTCACTGTGAGGCAGTCGCTTAACCAGCCAGAGTTCACAATATAAAAATATGGGCACACTGCAACTTACTTTAAGCACCAGCTAAACAAATAAATACATGCATTTTTAAACATCTAGACAGTGTGATCCCACAGAAGCAAAAGTGCTGGACAGCAAATCATCAAGCCTGCAGTTTATTCCCCACTCTAGTCTCATAGTCATTAAACGAGACTGTGCTCATAATGGGGAATTATAGAAACAACTGTATCATTGTAGTATAAATATATAGTTATAAATATGGTACAGTTAAAGTGAATATATATATATATAACAAAAACAAAATTGGTTTGCATGTATGATATGTCCAGGGGATTGTTAATTTTGGACAATGTAGGAAAAACAATTAACTTAAAGCAAAATTAATGAAATGATCAATCCAGTCATTGCCAAATCGCTTTAATCTATCTGAGGGCCATGAAGACCTAGAATCAATCCAGATAACAACAAGCACAAGACATTGACCAACCCAGGATGAGGTTTGTTCTGGTCCATCACAGGGCAAACTCACATAAGCCCTATGGCTCATCATACTGAACCAAAAGAAAAGAGAAGAACATGCAAAAACATCACAACAGTGATAGGTCTTAACTTTTGAACCCAAGACTCTGCACTGTATCAGATCTCAGTGCTAACATCTACACTACCTTTGATGTGCAAAGTGACGTCTTTCACATCTTCTATAACTCTGTGATGGACAATGTGATTTTCTATGCTATGGTGTGCTGTGTTGGTAACTTCAAGACAGGCCCGCCACATCAACAGGCTAATTAAAAGGGCAGGCTAAGTTAAGGAACGTCCTCTGGACCCCCTGGAGGTTGCAGCGAAGGAGAGAATTAAAGCAAAATCGAGTGCCATCATGAACAATACTGTACATCTTCTCTCTGACATCCTAACTCACTGTTGAATTTAAGCCAATGGATTATTCAGAAGTGTGTCAAGAAACACAACTGGGGCTCCTTTTTACCAACAGCAATACATCTGCATAATAGCACACTGTGACTGGAACTGCCAAGTGAAATGTTTTCTTACTTACTAGTTTTCTTGCTTTACATTCATTCTGGTGTGTGTTCAGACCAAAGTGTCTGTGTATTTATTTATTTACCAATTTATGTGTTTATTTATTTAAAGAATGTCTGTAAAAGGTCAAATTTCCCCTTGTGACAAATAAAGTTCTATCTATCTATCTATCTATTTATTATATAGTGCCCTTCTTATCTATCTATCTATCTATCTATCTATCTATCATATAGTGCCCTTTTTATCTATCTATCTATGTATGATATGGTCATTAGAAATTAAATATGAATAACTGTAATATAACAACTATCTGTAAATAGACTGACCGTCTGAGATTCTGGTGATGTTAGTATGTCATAGAAGAGATATACAGTGTAAAGAAGAAAAAAAAAAATATTTGACATTTCAGAGCCATTAAGTCTGAGATGGCCCCTTTAAGAGGCAGCTTCAGTTCTGTCCAGGCACACTCAGAGAGACGGGAGGGGGTGGTAGTTATGGTTGCCGCTTGCTCTGTAACAGCGTCGTCGCCAGTTTAGTCCATTATTCATTTGGCTTTCAGGATTATTAATTAGTCAGGGAAAGGCACTTCCATCACCAGGCATAAACATACCTGCCTCTCCATCCTTTGTCAAGTGACCTGCATCATTCAAAAATTCTGCATAGACAGGACTCTTCACATTTTGACTAGCTCTGCCCAATAATGAAAGAGCAAAATACCTGTGATTCTATCCAAAGAAGGCATGACCAGAGCAGATAGAGGGGGTTATCCCAAACAATGAATGAACACAAGCATTACATTTTTGTACAATGATCTCACTAGAAACTCACAGTAAAGTATATTCTCACTTTGATACATATTTATACTAGTGTATGTAAGAAGAATCAAATCATTTTGTGGTTATAAGGGACTCATGGCATACAGGGTGTGTGCGCATAACGCCTTTGAGAGGCTCACACGATGGCTCTACTGCATTGGCCAGACAGGAGGGCTGAGTGACGGGACAGACAGTTCGGTCAAGACTGAAACTGAACACACAAAGCTGCTGCTCTTCTTCTTCTTCTACAAGCCAGACAACTCCTTTTGTTTGCAAGGGCATATGCTTTGCATAGAAATTTGAAGGCAAGTGACACAGATATGCTTGCAGTCACCCTGGGCATATGCCATGTCTGCAACTTATTGTTGCAATGCAAAAGTTTCAAGGTATATTAATGTTTAACTATTGTTCTGTACATCAACAAATTGCTTTTTATTTTACATGGAGCCCTCTATGCATATGGGAACAGTGCAGATTAGATTAGGGATGTACTGTGAGACAGTAACTGAACCTATAACCTTGTGACATAACATTGAAAACCTTAACCTTGTGAATATGACTTGTTAGGCACACCAATAAGTTAGGAGCAAAATAATTTGGCAGGTTTCAAGGAATGATTTTCAATCTTTTGATTATATAGTGCATTTCACAGTAATTCCTGTCAAAAAGAAACGAAGATCCACATACAGTATATCCATCAATTTTCCAAATGTTTTGAATTTGCTTAACATTTATTTCTGCAGCACGTACATAGACTGCAGTTCAAAGTGCTTTACTAGAGATCAAACTAAATGTTGCAGGAAAAACTAAACAAATTAGAAAGAGGTAAGAACAAGAACATATAAATGACATGCTGAAAATAATAGATAAGAATCAATCAATGCACTTACATAGCACAAATATACAGGGAACAGAAAAGGCAGAGTACTTTTTGTAGATTTGTTTTCAAGTCTCTAATTAGAAGTCTAATACTACTGGCAGATGGCAGGGAAGCACAGACAAAATTACATAAACTTCTGGAGCACAATGCTAGGAAAAAAATACAAATAGGGCTTCCAAGACCAAAACACCACCCAGCCCCTGTTGAGTGTTCTACCGAACATAAATGTTCTAAAGTATTTCCTTACTGATTTTTAAGGTTCATCCTGGGAGATTCAATGCAGTGGATCTCTTTGATAGTTGGGAGTACCTGCTTTTATTCCAACCTTAGAAATGACAAAGAGCTGCAGCATTAGGCATGGAGATGAGGTAGTAGACTCCGGTGGAGTTTAACAAAGGATAGAATGACTTCTTGACTGTATGCAAGGTGTGTACCCCAAAATTTAGGCTGCCAGTCAATATAATAACAATTCCTTATTTACATATGGAGCACAGAGGGCCTGTTGGTAGATAACAACAGCCTGGTGCTGGTACTGAAGAGCAGCAGGACCTGCAAATAACATTGAGGAACACCAAAAGCCACAGCAGGGAACTGCGTTCATGATTACAGAATAAAACAACACTAGGCTGGAGAGACAGAAACACATCCAGATGTACAAGATTCCATGTAATCAACCATAGCTTACTGAATAGTTACAAATATTTTCTTGTCAGAGAGGTCTCCTACAACCACACAATTTAATACAGCAGCAATTTATAGTCAGGACAATCCTAGGATGGTATACAAATATAGTAGGATGTACTACATGTTTAGCCTGAGTAAAGCTGGGCACCTATTGACTATCCGTCCGTCCATCCATTCATCCATCATCCAACCCGCTATATCCAAACTACAGTATCATGGGGGTCTGCTGGACCCCCAATCCCAGCCAACACAGGGCGCAAGGCAGGAAACAAACCTCAGGCAGGGCACCAGCCCACTGCAGCCATTTGACTATTAGTATTTCAAAATAATACAACCTATGTAGCGAGGAAACTTTGGATGGAACAGACATCTAATGGCATGATCCTTTAGTGGACAAAACGAGCTGGTACCACTGTAGTCAAACATTAATGCCTTTAAATGTACATCTGGACAAGTCTGACAATCTTACTTCCACCCATTAGTCTGTTATTGACAGCAGCAGCTATACATTATCCAAAAAACAAATGTGGGTTTGGGGGGTTGTTGTAAATTTTTCATAATATTTATATTTTACATTTTTTCTCTGTTGAGCTTAATTACATTTTTTTTCCCCCATTGGGGACAAATAAATTCTATCTATCTATCTAATACATATAATGTTCTCAAACCTCCTTAATCCAATTCAGGGTGGCAGAGCACTATTTACTTTATATATTAGGGTAATTCAGGTTCACCTATAATAATAATAATAATTCTTTGCATTTATATAGTGCTTTTCTCACTACTCAAAGTGCTCAGCAATTGCAGGTTAAGGGCTTTGCTCAAGAGCAGAGTCCCTTTTGGCATTTATGGGATTCGAACCGGCAACCTTCTATACAGGGGTGAGCAAAAGTAGGTTTATAGTTGTGAGTACACAAAGCACAGAGTTTATCATTGCATTACTATTTATTTATTGCATTATTTATTTGTGCCATTCTTTTGAATTAATAAAGCTAATAAAGCTATTGAGTCAATTAAGCTATTGTAATAATCATAACCTGCATGTCTTTTCCACGCAAACAACTGTAAACCTACTTTTGCTTACCACTGTATATATATATATATATATATATATATATATATATATATATATATATATATATATATATATATATATATATATATATATATATATATATATATATATTTATTTATTTTTCATGCACAGTATGTAGCCCAGAGTGCTTTTGAAGATTTCAAAGAAGAGAAAAAAGAATTAAATTAGGTTAGAGTAATAATGAATAAATAGTAAAAAATAGAGTTTACATGACATAGATATATAGTCGCCTAGCTGAATCCTTATATATAGTATTGTATTTTAAGTCTCTAAAAAGAAGTTCAATAATTAAGTTCAGAAACTGAAACCCCAAAGCCATCAGGCAACACCTTCCACTGGATTTAATATTGAAGTTATCATCAAGTATTAATTAAAAATTGTCAACCATATTGTATGTAGTCAATGGGTGCGCCAGTCGAATGTGTTTGCAGCATGCTCAGTTTGAGACCAACTGGCACACTGGGTGTCCCACCTTCTTGTACAGAATTCCCAGCCTACCGCAATAAAATGTTGTCATGTTACTTATTTGTGTTATGTTAACATGAAGAAAGAGACAGTTAAAAACGGCAATGAATATCAGTTTATTCAAAAGCCAAAGAATCTACTAGCAACCCTTTGCACCAGTTAAGAATTTGCCTTAGACCGGACGTGCTCTGTGAGGAAGGAGAGG
This sequence comes from Polypterus senegalus, assembly GCF_016835505.1. Classification (NCBI taxonomy): domain Eukaryota; kingdom Metazoa; phylum Chordata; class Cladistia; order Polypteriformes; family Polypteridae; genus Polypterus; species Polypterus senegalus. Next base: position 132,360,446 of record NC_053163.1, on the reverse strand, counting down.
GCTGTGACCATTCCCCTTTCTCCCTTCTTAGCTGATTCAGCTTTTCTAATTATCTGCTACTCAGATGCCATTTGTTTTGCTTTAAAGCCGAGACACCCTTTCGTTTGCTTTTCTTTTTGTTCTCCTCCTTGCCGTTCCATGCATTTTGGGGCTCCATGCATTTCCCACCATCCTGACAACCTGCTTCTGGAGACCCTTGTTGGGCTGAAAATGGCAGGGATTTGCTTTATCTGCAGACAGTGTTGCATTTCCCCTCAGCCTGGGTGGTCTTCTCGCATAGCCAGTCTTGCGCACTAGCATGGTGAATTTTAATTAAAGAAAAAGGAAGGAGCTTCCCTTTGTTACATGGAGATGGAGATTACAACAGGCTGCCCCAAAACGATTACTGGCGTGGCACATCTCTATTTCAGTTGTCTGTCTTTTAGGTCAAGGCCAGCAAGGGCCAGTACACAAATCATCTCCTTTGCCTGCTCTTGGCTGAACTTGCTCTTTGCACTTGGTGGGCTGAGTGCAAGATCACTGCAATCTGACTGGAAACTGTAGCCATTTCTACCTCGTTCATAGTACACAATTCAACACTTGACATAATAATTTGAGATCTATGGTCCTGCGCATGACAAGTCAAATGCATTTAGCTGGTTTGAATTCAACACAGGGAATCATGGGTATCAAAAAAGTACATTATTTAAGCTGCACTCGGAGGCTAGGCTGCAACCTGGATGTAATTAGAACCTGGCAAATACGACCAATTAGGACGAGAGCTAATATTCCAAGTCTTCATCTCATTCGACCTTGCTGCAGCCGCCTCACTTGCTCTTTGAATAAACTCCGCTTTTTTTTCATTATTCACATAAAGAATGGCCTTTGATACAATTCCCTGAGACGAAAAGTAATCCTTATGTAAATTTATTTAAATAAATTCTTTGACGGCAAATGCTGTAGCTGCAGATCTCAGCAGGACTTTCTCGCCTTAAACCAAAACGCCCCCCCCCACTTCCAACCCCAAAAAAGGAGTGCGTTTTGTTATTTCACCTAGTTTCCTGTCTTGTGAGCTTCAAAGACACAACAACATTTACGTCTGGCTGTAGACGCCCATATCAGCCAATGAGCTCAGTAAAACCAGCGTAGCCAGCTGATGCAGGGCTGGAAAGGTTAAAAACGGTTTCACCCTCACACTTTCTATCAGGCAGTCAAAGCAGACAGCTAAACCATTCTTCAAGAGGTCCTCATGCTTCGTAAATAAAGGGTAAACTATATATATCTATTTATATATATACAGTATATATATGTTGCTGCACTCATTTTAGTAGATTTGATATATGATTTTAGTTTTGTTATATAATTAATCTGTTTATTCAATTACAATAAATATAGATTTTCCTTTTACCTTTCAAGCTTGTTACAGCATTAATATATCTGCACATCTTACTTAAAAAGGGGGAAAAAATAATAGCTGGCCTACATATACCCTGCCTATTACACTTATTACTCATGCACTGCCAAATATCCACCATTTTGGCAATTAACAGTTTTAAAATGAAACAAAAGGGCAGTTAGCACCCTTGGTTTTCTAACAAGAGTGTACTATTGGATCTACAGCACTTATTACATTATGCTGTGAGGTGCTTCATTGTAAGAGTAACAGCAGAGAAACTAATTTTCATCCCAGACTATTGTATGGTCTAAACCCACTTTGTGGAGACTATCCCTAGCATCATCAGCAACAAGGCCAGAAACAGAGCCGGAATGGCACACATTCACATACACAGCCTCACTCAAACCAAATTATTATTATCAGACTGAGGCCTTTATTCAGGCTGTCTTACATGGTCAGGAAAACAATACTGTTGTTCATAAACTTTTTTATACAAGTAAAGCTCAGATAGGCATAGACTATATCCACTTCACTATGTCTTCATCTGAAAACACTGATATTACGTGGTTTCAGTTTTTGCCCTTTGTCCACACTACTGCAGTATTTTTAACCCCTGAAAATGCAGACTTTTGAAAACACTCTCCAGAGCTGAAAACGCCGGCCTAGATTCGCAATGTGGACTGGTGAAAACACAGACTTTTGAAAACACAAGACTCTAATTACATTCTAATTTGTGCTTATTCTTGTTTACATTACATTTACTTATTTGGCTGATGCCTTTATACAAATTGACTTGCAACATTTAGGATACAATTCTTTTGGTTTTCCAATTGCAGCATAGACAGGTCAAGTGACTTGTTTATGGTGATGGTGTCAGTAGTGGGATTTGAACCCACAACTTCAGGGATTTGAAGTTGAAAGAAATAACCACTATACCACACTGCCTATTTTGCAGCCCTTCCCTACTTGGATCCTGCTCATTACACCATCTCATTCCCTGAGTGGTCACCTTTACAGAAGAAAATCATATTTCTGCATAGTGGACATACTGTAGAAGAGTTGTTTCCCATGGTACTTGTTATATTGCTTACTTGTAGGCATCTATATTGAATTTAGTACAGTTTGAATGCTGCCTACAAACACAAAAGAAAAATAAGTTACTGGTCATTACAGTTTTGTGATAAACTCTGTGGTTGGCAGTGTTACCATCTCTTCAAGAATTTCATGTTAATGTATGCGTTTTTGGTTCTTTAAATCTGAACAGATAAACTTGTGAAAATGCTAGGGTGGGTGCAGATCGTTTTAGTTTAAAAATGCCATTTTCGAATGAAAATGTAGTAGAGTGGACATAATCCACATGACTTGCACAAATTTACATAATGAGCCTAGCAAGCTAACTGTAAAGGTCAAATATGTGAGCCACTATAGCACACACATACAAGGTACATTCAATGCCACCAGTTAGCCTAATACAAGTTTTATTTGTATTGTACTTTTATTTATTTTATAAAAGAATCACATGTTGATATGTAGAGAATATAAAAACTCCACATAAACAGAACACAAGTTAGTGGAGCTACAAAGAAGAATAGGCACGCACTGTGCTACTCTGCTCTTCCAAAATCCTATGAAAATAATCAATGTTATATAGTACCTTGGGTGGCGCAGTGGTAGCGCTCCTGCCTTGCACTTAGGAGACCCTGGTTCACTTCCTGGGTCCTCCCTGCGTGGAGTTTGCATGTTCTCCCCGTGTCTGCGTGGGTTTCCTCCCACAGTCCAAAGACATGCAGGTTAGGTGCATTGGCAATCCTAAATTGCCCCGTGTGCTGGCACCCTGCCCAGGGTTTGTTTCCTGCCCTGTGTTGGCTGGGATTCGCTCCAGCAGACCTCCGTGACCCTGTAGTTAGGATATAGTGGGTTGGATAATGGATGGATGGATATATAACCTTTCATGTTGAAATCTACCTTAAGGAACTTTACATGCTGTCCAATATACTGTATATTCATTAAAGCACATTAGAGGTTGTCCTGCTTATAACCAGACAAGATGCCAGCAGTACATTTTGGGCATACAGTTCAATAGTTTGAAGTCTTGATCCCCAAAGCACAAGACTGCACTTCCTTTACTTTTGGCAGTTTTATTAAGTGAAGTCAGAGGAGGAGCAAGGGAGAAGCGCAAGAATGTAAATGGGGCAAATCAAAGCAACAATACAACATCCCCTTGCATGGCATTGTGAGTAAATCTGGGCAACCACAAAACACGTACAATAGCAGTTTTCTGATGGTACCAGTAATAGAGAAACAGTGGTCACAAGTCCTTTAGAAATACCCAACGATATTTGTGACACTTGTAACATGTAGTAGTAGTATTATTATTAACATTGTCACGTTTCCAGTGTACAGTGAAATTCTTATTTGCATGTCTAACCAACATATAACATGTTACCACTCTCTGAAGCCATGATAAAGAAGAATCTGTTCCAATACAGGAGTTCACTGTAACATTAGGAAACAGATAACGCAAATCAGTTTACCTGATGAATCCTCCACTTCCGTTTCTATGATCTCATTACCTGTAACCCTGTGGAAAAAAACAGACAGTATTTACATTTGGTAATAGATATGAATGATCTTGACAAGAATAGTTTCTTGATTGAAAGGTGACTGTGTCTGTCTTTATTACCCTCAAGTTTATCATTTCGTAACCTTTAGCCCTCAGTACTTTATCACATTATACACAGTGCTCATAGAAACCATTGCTATCTCCGTTTAGCTTTAACACCATCTTTCACCACATCTGGTGGGGATGCCAAAGTGCAACCACACCATATTTTATAACTGAGGTATTGCCAGGTACTTGAAGGACTTGTATGCAATAAACATATGAGCTGTTACTCTCATCAAAGTATATAGGTGTACAGGGCAGTGTGGTATAGTTTTTAAAGCTTTAGACTTGAGACTCTGAGGTTCTGGGTTCAAATCCTGGTACTGACACTGTGTGACTATGAGCAAATCATGTGACCTGTCTGTGCTCTAATTGGAAAAGCAAAAGAAATGTGACCAATAAGAGCATAAATGTTGTAAGCTGTCTTGGATACAGGCGTAAATGTAATGTGTAGCCTTAAGTTGTGTATGTAACATCTTGGTAGCCAGTGCAAAGAATATCCAAGCATCGATCCATTTTCAAACCACTTAACCTACTTCAAGACACTGAAGGCACCACAGCAGCATAAGGTGCCAGGCAGAGACTCATCCTGGATGGAGCAGATTTCAATCACAGGGCACACTCATTCAAACCTACATTCTCTATTACACCAGGTAAATTTAAAGTCGTGTAATACAAAATATTGAAGGGTTTCCACCTCTTTAGATGAAAACAGGAGAGCAGAGGAGAAGGTTAACCTGGAACAGTTGGACGGTGCTTGCTTAGGCATATGATGTTCTGAGGGGCTCAGAAAAGCAGGGATTACTGGGCCACCTGATGGCATCATAAGCTGCAGCCCAGATACTTTCTAGGGGTTCCCCAAAGAAAGAAAGTGAGTGAAGGATACAAACGAACAGAAGAGGATGGAATTGTTCATTTTTGAGCTGTTTAAGAGTGTGAAGTGGAATTGCTATGACTACCAGTAATATAACTAACTCAGTGTTTCTTGGACATGCATTTTATTCTGTACTAATTTTCTTCCATTTACTAATTTTTCCACTTGTTTATTAAAACCACTTGCATTTTTGGTAATTCCTGAGATTTGTCATGTTATATTTCAGGCTGGAGCAACATCAGTGATGTGCCTCATTACTGTTTTAAAAGATATGTCTGCATAGTCTAAATTGTTTGAGCATTGATTAATAAGACGTTTTTCTTTCACAGGCATGCCAGTCAGGGCCTTGTGCCCAATACTGTTGGAATTGGTATTGGCTCCCTGTGACACAGAAGTGCATAATTTAGGTTAGAGATTTTATTTTCTTAAACATTAATTCATACAAACAACAAACTTTGCTCTAAGAATAAATACATTTGGCTGAACCAATAGGGTTCAGATGCAAAACAATATATTTAAACTGTTGTACTTTAGCCACACAGCACTTTACAATGGTGCTTGATGCTGCAAAGAGACTTTGTAAAATATTCACTGGTTGTTAAAAAAGTGTTTAAATAGTTTAGTACCTTTTATGTTGAACACTGCGATAAAGCACTTTGCAAAGGGCAATAATCGGTCCATCCATCTTTTAACCCACTTCTCCAGTTTAGAGCCATGCAATACTGGTGCATATCCTGGCAGAACTAGATACAAGACAAGCCAAACACTAATGGAAGACATTCCAGCTCTGGGCACATGCTCACCCCCAATTAAGGCCAAAGCTAGTCCGGCATGCACATCTTTGAGATGTGGAAGGAGAAACCACAGAGAAGCAGAGAACAAGTTAAAATTCAACATATCTGGGATTCAAAGACTCTAGAGCCAAACAAAAATAAACTTTATTTGTACAATACAAACTGTTTTCCAGTTCATTGCTGGTTGCTGCTTTTCATTCTATGACACCAGAGAATGGTTTGATCCCCCATGACCCTAGAATGGAAGAGAAACGTCAGAAAATAAATATAGTGCTGGATGGATATATAGTGTATGTTTGGCAACCATAAATTGTTTGCCTTTGAATCATTGTTTTTGTGAGTATACCTTAAACCCAATTAGCACCATTCACTCCCAATGGTCACCAGCATAGGTTTACTCTCCCTACTGCTCTAAGTAGGAAAAAAGTGGAGTTAGAAAACCAATTCATGGACTAATACATATTTTGTAAAGCTTCAGTTGTATTTTCTAAAGATAACAAATTAAATTGGGCTGTTTCCCACTTTGTATCCAACGCTGCTGGGATATACACCAGGTCTCTTCGACCTTGAATTGAGCTGAAAAATAGATAAATGGATGAACAACTAAATGAAATTAAACCAACGGCTTCAAAATGGGCATAAAACATGAACTGTGGTTAAGATTTGTGCCTCACAGCTCCAGAGAGCAGGATTCAAGTACCAGCCTTGTCACCAGTTGTGTGATGAACTGCCATTCTGACTGATATGCTATCCATGTCCATGGTTAAATCCTGCCTTGTGCCAGATGTTTCTAGAATAGGCTCTGGGTCCTTGCATGTTCTAGCATGACATGTTCTCAACTTTTCCGTTAAGAGAGTTTTAGATATCATGCTATGACATGGCTGAGTATTTCAAAGCTCTGGGATTTAGGCAGTCTTTTTTTCTAATTCTTTTTCCATCTTAACATTTTGAAAAGGTTGGCACATATTGATCTCTAGGCTCAGAAAGACAGATATTTACAGTGGTGTGAAAAACTATTTGCCCCCTTCCTGATTTCTTATTCTTTTGCATGTTTGTCACACAAAATGTTTCTGATCATCAAACACATTTAGCCATTAGTCAAACACAAGTAAACACAAAATGCAGTTTTTAAATGATGGTTTTTATTATTTAGGGAGAAAAAAAATCCAAACCTACATAGCCCTGTGTGAAAAAGTAATTGCCCCCTGAACCTAATAACTGGTTGGGCCACCCTTAGCAGCAATAACTGCAATCAAGCGTTTGCGATAATTTGCAATGAGTCTTTTACAGCGCTCTGGAGGAATTTTGGCCCACTCATCTTTGCAGAATTGTTGTAATTCAGCTTTATTTGAGGGTTTTCTAGCATGAACCGCCTTTTTAAGGTCCTGCCATAGCATCTCAATTGGATTCAGGTCAGGACTTTGACTAGGCCACTCCAAAGTCTTCATTTTGTTTTTCTTCAGCCATTCAGAGGTGGATTTGCTGGTGTGTTTTGGGTCATTGTCCTGTTGCAGCACCCAAGATCGCTTCAGCTTGAGTTGACGAACAGATGGCCGGACATTCTCTTTCAGGATTTTTTGGTAGACATTAGAATTCATGGTTCCATCAATCACAGCAAGCCTTCCAGGTCCTGAAGCAGCAAAACAACCCCAGACCATCACACTACCACCACCATATTTTACTGTTGGTATGATGTTCTTTTTCTGAAATGCTGTGTTCCTTTTACGCCAGATGTAATGGGACATTTGCCTTCCAAAAACTTCAACTTTTGTCTCATCAGTCCACAAGGTATTTTCCCAAAAGTCTTGGCAATCATTGAGATGTTTCTTAGCAAAATTGAGACGAGCCCTAATGTTCTTTTGCTTAACAGTGGTTTGTGTCTTGGAAATCTGCCATGCAGGCCGTTTTTGCCCAGTCTCTTTCTTATGGTGGAGTCGTGAACACTGACCTTAATTGAGGCAAGTGAGGCCTGCAGTTCTTTATAGATGTTGTCTTGGGGTTTTTTGTGACCTCTCGGATCAGTCGTCTCTGCGCTCTTGGGGTAATTTTGGTCGGCCGGCCACTCCTGGGAAGGTTCACCACTGTTCCATGTTTTTGCCATTTGTGGATAATGGCTCTCACTGTGGTTCGCTGGAGTCCCAAAGCTTTAGAAATGGCTTTATAACCTTTACCAGACTGATAGATCTCAATTACTTCTGTTCTCATTTGTTCCTGAATTTCTTTGGATCTTGGCATGCTGTCTAGCTTTTGAGGTGCTTTTGGTCTACTTCTCTGTGTCAGGCAGCTCCTATTTAAGTGATTTCTTGATTGAAACAGGTGTGGCAGTAATCAGGCCTGGGGGTGGCTACGGAAATTGAACTCAGGTGTGATACACCACAGTTAGGTTATTTTTTAACAAGGGGCAATTACTTTTTCACACAATGCCATGTAGGTTTGGATTTTTTTTCTCCCTAAATAATAAAAACCATCATTTAAAAACTGCATTTTGTGTTTACTTGTGTTATATTTGACTAATGGTTAAATGTGTTTGATGATCAGAAACATTTTGTGTGACAAACATGCAAAAGAATAAGAAATCAGGAAGGGGGCAAATAGTTTTTCACACCACTGTAACTATGAGGGTCCAAGCCACTCAGCTGCCTTAAAACCAGTATGGGCGGATTAAAGTCTAAAAGACATACAAATCACTGTATTGTATCCAACCATGTCCTCAACCACTAAACTGCTTACCCATTTCCAGGTGATTGGTATCCAGTGCCTACATTGGAAGAATTGAATGCAACCTTGTAATGGGTGCCAGTCGGTCACAAGACATACTCACTCATATGAAGTAAATTTAAAATCGCCAGTGAAACCAACACAAATATATTTTGTCATAATATACATGGAATATGAAGGAAATGCAGCTGCAGTTTTACAAAACATCAGCATATTCACTATGGGCTGTGAAATGTCTGGTCCCACTCAAATGGCACACAAGCTACATAAGCAGCCAGCAGACTTTTTTTTTCCTATTCAAAATAGCTTTGGCTCATAATGATGCTAATGGAGTAACACATTACAAGCAGCTTATTTTCTTCCTTAAGGTTAACGTTTTCCAGTGGTCTATAGATTACAGTGGAATTTTCCCCCAGTTCCACCATCCTCCACTCCCACCAAACATTTTCATAGGCACCTTTCAATGGGCTTTGACATTGAGCTGTTCAGATACCATACACAATTCGACCCCCTACTGACACCCCCAATCCATTGGGGGAGCCAAGCCTAACACTCATGCAAAATAATGAATTTCACGGCCCTGTCTTATTCTGCATATTAAAATATTCCCTAAGTGTAAATGTAATAAGTGGATGATGTCATTTTTTTTTACACATATGGAAAGTTAAAATAAACATTACAACATAAGAGAAGAATTCATTTCACACATCTTGTTATAGTTACCGGCAGGCAGACGCTGTCATGGCAGGCTCTATAAAAGAACATTTACGAGTAGAGAGGGCAACAAATGAACAATAGCTAAGTAGCCCCCTTCTGTGAGGAGGGGTTCCCATGAGCCGGGGAGGCCCCAGTGTGCAGTTCTGTTGGTATAGACAGCCTCAGCCTTCATTCACAGCTCAGTCATGGTTACTTACAGCAGAGAAAAATCACTTGATTCATTTGAGGTGTGATCCAATGACATGTATTTTTAATGAGGGGGCTATGTCTTTGTTGAAGGCGCACAATGTAAAGCATCTGAATTGGGGACAGCCTCCCTACGGTCAGCGTTCATGGCCAGACTACTTCTTGCAGGCAGGGAATAAAACAAAACAAAAAGGAGACGAGAAAAGCTCTCTGCTTGTCACATCGCCGGGGTTCTTATTTAACATGATAATGTCATCACGGAGTGGCCTTTAACATCTGAACAAAGAAGCATTTTTCTACTTTATTTAAATGTTATAGGGGCACATCTTGCAAGCTCCCTTTTTCTTCGGCACCCAGGGCCGCACAACTCCAGGCAAAAGTGGATTTAAAACTTGGTTCACCTCCTTGAAACACAAATGAGGATGGTAACTGTAGGAATCCTGCCAAATGCTGAATGAGAGACTTTCATCAGAGGCCATGGGGAATTTTAAAAGAGCGGGCAGTAGTAGTTTTATTTTTGAGCCTCTCATACAGCCTTTGCATAGTTTTCTCTGTTACTTTTTAAAAGCAATAAGCTTTCAAGTTTTTTGTTTGTCTCTACAGTTACAAAGAAAACTTTTATGGCGGAGCTTAGTGGCACAGTGGTTAGGGATGTCAGGCTTTGGGGCCAGGAACCTGGGTTTGATTTGTGGTCCTTTCACTGTTTGTGTGATGCTTACGCACGCCTCCTTTGCCCATATATATTTTTTAACATGTACTTTTAGTTCTTCACACTTACCAAAGATGTGCATGTTAAGCATATGTGGACTGTGGATAGACTATAGCTCTTTGTGACGCTGTGAAGTTAAGGAAATGGCTGTGCGTTTTTTGATTACCTAGGTGGAATATAATATCTACATATCTAACCATCTGTCAACATATGCAGAAATTAGAGTTTGACTATACAGTATAAGCTTTTTAATAAGATATACACCAACTGTAGTTACTGACAAGATGTAATTTCATACACCTAAGAATATACATTTTTAAAGGTAATATGTAGCTTTTGTGAAGCCTAGTGCTTATATAGTCCTTTAAAAAATCAATAGGCTAGTAATAACCACACAGAACAGGTTATTCATGTCAGTAATATGCAACAATTACCAATTACAAATAGTGAACAAAAACATATTTATTAATCGGATACCATTAATTCAACACCATTTAGAAGCCAGAAGTGAATTGTATGCTTATTTCTAAACTTTTGCTGTTAAATTGATAATTAACTCTTACAGCTTCACACCACTAGTCTTTGAAGTAGTCTGAATTTGTATCCTTACAGTCTTTATGGTCCAACACCACTGCACCAGTCCACACTAAATAAGCTGTTTAAATTTTCAAATGATACCAAACTAGGTGGAAGGGCAGATAATGTACAATCAACTTAGTTGTTACAAGGGGGTTTGGATAGCATAAAGGCTTGGGCAGATTTGTGGAAGATGAAAATGATTGGAAGCAAATGTAAAATATTACACATAGGAAATACAAATATTAGATTTGAAAACACAATGGGAGGTCTGAAATTCAGAAGTAACCCTTATGAGAAGAATCTAGGAGCCATAATGAACTGATCATTTTCTACATCCAGAGTGTATATATAAGTGATCAAGACAGCTAACAGAATGGTATTTATCACTATGTGTGAAGTACAAATCAATGGAGGCTATGATTAAGCTTTATAACACATTAGTGAAGCCTCACCTGGCGTACTGCATTCAGTTTTGTTCTCCATATTACGGAAAAGACATAGCAGCACTAGACAAGGTTCAAAGAAGAGCAACTAGAATGATTTCTGTACTAACAGCTATGAGGTATGATGAGAGATTGGAGGAGTTTTCCGTTTAAACAGAGATGGCAAAGGACATGACTGAAGTGTTTAAAGTTACGAAAGTAATCAGTACAATGAATTTCATTTGCAACATTAAAATAAATTCTGCAACAAGAACACAGACACACAGTTGGAAAATGGCTAAGGGCAGGTTTTGCACAAATATTAGGACGTTTTTCTTCATGTAACAAACCTTAGAGACATGGAATCAAATGTCAAGGAGTATGGTGAAGAATAGGAGTTTAGGGACATTCAGATCTCAACTTGACGTTATTTTGGACAATCTAGATGAAGAGCTTGTTGGGCTGAATGACCTGTTCTCATCACAGCATTTCTAATGTTCCAATGTTCACTTATCCACTCCCCACAAAACACTAACCTTTTGATCTCTATGTAATAAACAATCCTCCACTGCAAACAGTATATTCAAAGTTCAGGTGTGCAGTTAAATGTTATTTATTTATTAGTTTTCTTCCCACATTCCAAAAATGTGCACGTCAGTTAAATTGACAACTTTATAGCATGTGGTGCAGGGATAAGCAACAACTTCCTGTCACCCTAACCTGGATTATTGAGTTAGAAAATGGACAGATGGAACTTGAAAATCTTAAGGGCATTGTATATTTACAGCACTTACACATTCTAAAACTGTACTAGTGGCACATTAAAGTAACTCAGGCAGAATGAAGCAGTGAGTCAGTAATGGCGATTGAAACAATTCTTAATGCCTAAACATTTCCTGTTGTTCCTAGTAAAACAATACATAATTTTCTCCTTTACAATGTAATCTTAAAATGAATGGTGACACAGCTGCAGCCATTTAGTTTAATTCTGGGCTTGGTCACCGTTCTACAGTACAGTATATGGAATATGCATACATCGCCATGTTAAGGCTGGTTTTGTCCCGAGTTTCTTCCACAGTTAATTGTTGATCCTAAATTTACTTGTTATGAGGGAGTATAGGTATGCGTTTGAGTGTGCTCTACAAAATCCAGATCTAAAAATATTACATAAAGTGTGCAGTAAGAATGGTTTGTGATGGACTGGCATATCTCATCAGGATTTTGACTTGCTGCTGGAATTGATTAATCCACTGTAATGGAAAAAATTGGCTAATAAAATGGATGGATAGTAGACTTATTAAAGTGTTATTTACTTCTTCAAGAAAAGAAGACTTTAGTTAGTCATTGTTACTCCAGCCATCTATATTTTCTGAATCTACAATTCTGCTACAGCATGGAAGTTTGCTGGAGGCCATCTACAGTAGGTGGTAGTCTGGAAACAATCGTTACTAGAACATTAGAACAGGCCATTCAGAGTAACAAATCTCACAAATCCTATCCACCTGATTTGTCCAAAATGCTATCAAGTCAAGTTTTGAAGATCCATAAAGTCCTTCTCTCCACCATACTACTTGCTAATTTATTCTATGGCAGGGTTTCTTAAACTATGGGTTGCTGGATACTGTTGTATTTAATGGTAATGTGTCACAGATATTTGCAAAGTGGGTCGTGGCAGGATAATTAAACTATCGACATTTCTTTGATGATTATCATTAACTACCCTACTCCCAGGCTATCATCCGCAAGTCTTCAAAGGGGATCCCCCCTTTTCTCAACTCTGATGATCGACTACCGCTCCCCGCTCATTAAAATCAACACGAAATGCGTCTCAAAGACACTTAAATGTTTAAGAAATCCTAGTATATGATTCTCTGTGGGAATAAAAATGTCTTCAAATTGTGCAAAATTTACCCCTAACAAGTGTCCAACTGCGTCTCAGTCTTCTTGTTAAACTTATTTTTAAGTAACAGCCTGGCTCCATTAGCCATATTCCTTTCAACATTTCTTAAAAACTCAAGCATGTCACCTCTTAATCTTGGTTTTGCTTATATAATATGTATATATCTATATTAAACTTGATTAATTTAGTTCACTTTTGAAAGGCCAGATGCTTATGTGGCACAAGGCAGGAATCAGTTCTTTTTGAGATGCCAGTCCATCACCAGGCATTTTCTGAACTCAGTAATTGCTATTTAGGACCACAGAGAGTCATGTGGATGGCAGGAATCAACTCTGCATAAGACACCAGCTCCCATTATATTATTATCATTATTATTTATTTGGGCAATATACTCACTCAGAATTACTTAAAGAAATTAAAAAACATGGCACATATTTAAGCAAAATGTTGCTAGAGCACAATCTTAGGTATATCTTTCTGCTTGGTTAGTAGTTGTATTAAGTTTGCACTTTCCCTCTGGGTAAATGTCATTACTGTATTCCCATTTCCTACCAACATATTTTATTAAATGGCGACTCTTAGTATAAGTGAGTCAGTAGACTAGTATCCCAACCAGGGCTGATTCCTTTCTTTCAACTGATGGCTTTAGTGAACAAATAAAAGCAAAATGGGGTTGAGCAAATGGATGAAACGCTAATCCTAGACCACTACAGCTAATAATAATGTTTGGTTAATTTATTAAACTGTGCAAAAAAAAAGGTCTGCACAAACAGGTGTCTGTGCTGGAGAAATGAGATGCGTTCTAACAGGACTCTGTCTGGGCGGCCTTAAAGACTCACATCTCTCCTCTGTGACCCTTGTGACCCAGACTCCTCTCATTGTCACCCTGCGTCTAGAGGTCAAGCTGCAGCCTCAACCATCTGACGGCAGCTTTCACTGGCAAAGCCACCCTGCCTCTTATTCAGTTCTTTATCCTTATATTTCTTCTCTTAAACAAATATGAATATTACAAATTTCAAACAAAGCAGAACTTTTCAAAATGCATGGAAGTTTTAAAACACCATTTTTTGCCACACCTCCACAGAAAAGTGGCCTTGCCCCACTAAAATACAAGCGCTTCTGCCTTCTGAGAGCACCACCTGCTGGCCAATTTAGGCTTGGGGCGCTGCCATTGAGGATTTACAATATTTTGCTCATCCTCTCCAATTTCATTGTGTATTCTGAAGAAATACTCTGAAGCCTTATATTAGTTCCAGAGATGTTGCATTTATTAAAAGCTGAAGTGCTAGTATTTACCAGCACACTCTATAAACAGGAATTCTCTTCATATCAAAAAACATGTGCAACATAAAGCAAAAATATCAAAACAAAGCATCATGTTTACAAAGCCTACACAAAGAGATGGTCAGAATATTTTCTGTATGTTTCTGATCCTTGTTTTGTTCATCTATCTCCTTTCCAGTTCAACAGTGACAATAACCATAATGCACTGCTATGGTTTAGTGGCTGAAAGGCAGAAAGATGAAGCTATTCTTCATTCACATTAGCACCCTCAACCATTTCACTATATGACCCTCGAAGAACGACATGAAAAGTACATAAATTATATATATATATATATCTATAGGTGACATGCTCCCTCATAATTCTAGAATCCAGGGTTCAAATCTTAGCATAAGCACAGTTTGCATGGAGTTTGGGATCCATATCTGTGTGAATTTTCCTACCCATCCCAAAGACACACCAGTTAGGTTAACTGGCAACTCCAAACTGACCCTATATGAGTGAGTGTGTCATGCGATGAACTAGCCCCCTACTCAAGATTGGTTCATCCTTTGTACTTGCAGCTCCCAGAATAAGCAGTGGTCCCAGCAGAGTTTACCAGTTTGATGTACAGTAGGTATGACGATGGGTGTATGCTCATCTATGCATGTGAAGAACACTGCTGTTTGGAATTAGTCAGTCAGTCATTTTCCAACCCACTATATCTTAACACAGGGTCACAGGGTGTTTGGAATTGAAAGATTTTAAAAAAGAAAATTACACCGTATAGTTTCTTTAACTTGGTTCCAGGGATGTCTCATTATTTTTTACTGCAATTGTAAAATTATTGGCTCTGTGATAGAGTCAGAGTATAATTTTCAAACATACAGCTAAATCACTGAATATATATACAAGCCCCTCTGCAAAAGGAAAAAATATAACAGTTATTCCCACACTGTTTTATTCCTTTTTAAGCCACACACTTGATGAAGGCTACACATCTGAAATGCTATGTCTATAACTTTCACCATGGAAATAAACTTTACCTTTTGCTTATACGTTACACTAATACCAGCTCAATTCCGATATTTAAGACTGTTGGTGTTCACAGTGAAAAATTATTAGATGTAAGTGAACCTGTAAATCACTTTAGGATGGGGGCTAAATGATATGAAGTAAGAAATAAAATAGATACAAAGAAAAATAAACACTTGCCAGTTATGAATGTGCACTGAATTATAGTTCTTTTAACAATCTGTGCATGAAATATTATTGATTTATAATTTTTTTTATAACTTCTTGATTTTCCAGGACGAAGAAAAGCAGTGCTCATATTACACCAAGGTAAATATAAGAAGTTACAAGGCACACCTGGAGATATACTCGCTAGGTGCATGGGAGTGCCAAACCCCTCAAGGATGATGGGTCCCAAAGTGTTAATAAGGCAAACCTAGGTAGGTATTTGTAACTTTCAAACAGCCTTGATGGAAAATCCCTGCTATTACAAATAAATAAATAGTCTAAGAACAATGGTAATCTAAGTCAACAAAATAACTATAACAAGTTCAGATCAAGTCAATCGCTGTTTCAGAGAATTAGTGAAAACATCAGTCCTAGAAATCCAGAATCAAGTGAAGTTTTAGAGAAGAAGGGCAAGCTGTAGACAGTATTCTCTAATTCAGTTTCAGAGCAGAGTCTCTATAGCATCAAAGACACAGGAAGAGCAGCAGTCTCGCTTACCAAGAGTATAGTCAAGACTGCGCCAGGCCTGGGTAAACAGCTAGCCTAAAGTTGGCATCAGGCCGAGTCAGATTTCAGAGACATAGGCAGAGAAGCTAATTTCTTTGATAGCGGCCAGTCAGGACTAGTTTAATTTCAGAAAGACTCAGAGGACAGCTGAGTAAGCCAATGGGCAGTGTAGTCAAAAGTGTCATTCACTAGTATTGGGGTATAGAAGGAGAAGATAGTATGAGGCTAAAGGCCGGGACATCATCTTTTATTTATGGGTTTTCTGCACATGCAAGGCACATTAAATTAAAAGTAATTAAAACATACCATTTGGTTGCAAGTCATTTCAGTGTAATAGCATGTTTCCTACTGACATCACCAACGTTTTTATTTCTGAGCTGCTTTACAAAGACTTTGCTGCAGCTATTTTTATAAGCTGTTTTTTCCGTCTCCTTTTCAAGAGGTAAAATGCCTAAACAGCTGGATGTAAAAGTCAGCCGCCTGACCTGGCCAGTTCAAGATTTTAAATTTTTGTTCTCTATTGGTGCTCCTGCACTTTGTTTTGCATCATCGCCTTGCTGTACAAAGAAGGACCACCTACCATTTTAATGTGCAAACATACAAGTGATTTCTGTCAATTAATGAAATTACTTTTATACTACATTCATTGATTACCTCATGAACCAATTCCAAAGGCAGCCAGATCTTTATGACATATCCATAACATTTCTCCCCCTACATTTTATAAAATCTAATCTAGTTTTTATTTTTCTGGTGCTGATGAGCAGTTTGCATCTTGCTGACCTTCATGCTGTTAAAGTCTTCTTGCTGTAATATTAGTACTGTAACACAGAAATTCAGCAGTAAACACATGGCAGCTACATTCTCCCTTAACTATGGGAGACAGAGCACAAAAAGTGTGAATATTAAAAAATGTTAAAACTTTCAGGTGCATGAATTCTTGTAAACAAAATTTGACATTTTGTACTCATGGCACATAATCCTCTTCTTTTAATTTCAAACTTCCTTGTATATACAGAACAAATTTGGATGCGAGTGTCAGTAGCCTTTGCGCTCTAGGAACCAAGTTACCCAAACTATTCTATAACATTTCATTAACTATTTACCTCTCTGATGCTGATCTTTCTGATCATAAAATAGGTCATTAGGATAGCAATTGACTAGACAAATTCATAATTAATTGCAGAATTACAGTATTAGATGGTTCCCCTAGAGTGTCTCTTTCTCTTCCACGATTTGGCTCAAAAACTAGTCAGCACATCGTCATCTCATAACAGGCTTAAGTTTCGAATTTGGTATTTTTCTGTCCAGCCATTTTAGCCCTAGACCATACTCAAGAAACTGAGACACACAGACAGAACAGACAGACACACTCTTTATCGAGATATCAATCTTTTCAGTATCAAGAGACCCGAAAACACTGAGACCCATCAAAAACCGGAGATTGAAATTTTTAATGAATCTAAAGCTTTCGCTCCTACCCCATAGATAATAGGTTACGGTGAGGGAGGGTGCAAAGCAAAAATAGTCTTTTTGTCTGTCTTAATATAACACCATCAGCTATAGCTGATGCCTCTCAGATCCAGATTTTTGGTCTGGACCTTGTCTTTACAGAGCTTGCCCATGTCCCCGAGTTTCTTCTTCGATTTTTCTCTAGTTACATCAGATTTCCTCCCACACCCCAAAATGCATGCTACATTAACTGGCATCACTAAATTGTCCTAATGTGAATGAATTGAGATGTGTGCATCAATGTGCCAAATGGCGGAACCTCCTCATGCCAAAGATTTTTGGTTTAGGATAGCCCAGGATCCCCATGACCCTCTGCTGAATATGGGAGATTCAAAAAGAATTAATGAATGCCTCACTGCTAGATTTATTTAGTGACCAATTTAATCCCAACAATTGAAATAAGATGGTTAGATGATGGATAGATGTACTTAGAAATCAGAGGTCAACATTGTAAGTGTGTATATTTCTACTATTAAAGCCATAGTAGGCTAGGTGATTTGAACAGTGGAAGATATACAACTGCTTTGTGGGTTGCAGTCCATTCTCTCCATATTCGAACGGCCATATCACCTAAAAATGTCTTCACTAGTTTTGTTTCACAGAGGTAAAGACAATGGGCCTACTTTCTGACAAAAAGCAGGGAGTACAGCTATTCTTTACAACTAATCCAATTTAAGAGGTCCAAGAGAGAGTAGGTGGGTTCATTCATAAAACCCAGACCATTTTTTTTAAAGGCAGAACAAGCATATATATTCCTTTGTGTCACTTCAGATGGACAAAGACAGCAGCCGTGTAGCATATCAAAATTACAGAGCGACCATTCTTATTTGTGAAGAGAATCTACGGAGTCAGTGGGGAAGAACGGTTTTTCTTAGTACCTGAGTACTGTCCACTGACAAAAGACAGAAAGAGCAGCCAAATATATACACCATGTATATTTGAGTTTCTGAAAAGTATAGATTACACATACTCTTCACAGGAGTCCGGGATAGCGGAACAAAGGAAAAATGACTATCATCTAGTTGAGTTTCAGATCAGATGTCAAATAGCACTGACCAGGAAAAAATCCGAAATGCAAGGGTAGCAGCAATCCTCCTTGAAAACGTCTATTTTTGATGAGTTTCTTAGATGCAGGGAAAGGCTGACTTGTTTAAGATTGTAAGATGTTCTGTTTGCTGTTTAGCAGCATGTGAATTTCAATTATTATGTATAATCTAACTTACAATAAATAAGTAAAAGATGAAAACTTGTATCTGTGTGAATTTATTTTCGTGTGTGTGACAGTGAAGTGCTTGTGCAGATCTGCACTTATGCCTGCCATAAATAAAACAGGAGGTTTAGCAAACAACACAGAAAAAGCAGAGTGTTCACCTTCTCAACTTTCTACTAACGTGAAGGCCAAGAAGTATACAACTCTCACAGAAGACAAATTTCAGCAATTCACAGCAACAACTGGACCAGAGTGAAGCGGGACCGGGTACACTAATGAAAAGTGGTTCTCAATAAAGGAAATACTATACTTGTTATAACAATTAAAAGCAATATATAATGCCAGTAATTTAATGTGATAAATGGCTAATAAATTTGGGTGCTTTGGTATAATATGCATCTTTGAAAAGTTGCCTTGTTCAAGATTTGTTTTCTGGGCACTATTAAGCTATGATAAAATGCGTTAAAATTAAAAACTATGTATACAAAATGCAAAACATGTAGGATTATTAAAAAAAAAGACAGTAAAGGGTGTCAAAAGCATTCAGAGGTCAAGGATCCTCTGGGTCAGCCAATACTCTTCAACAGGAGCCTTGGCAATGACTTATCCACTGGGAGGGCAGCTGATCTGAAAAATGGCAGATTATCCTGTTTTGTCCAGTCAGTGAACAGTGCAGTATTGACCGCAGCCCACCCACGGAGTCGCTACTCAGCCATGAGATAGCTCTTCATACATGCTTACCAAGCATGGCGGAATCCCCAGATCTCACCAGGGATAAACTTCATGACACAAGCCTCTTTCTAAACAACACTTGGAGGATTACAACAACACCCTGCGAGTTACACTTTGAAAGCCTCCAGCAGGAGCGCAGCTCAGACTAGCTGACACTATCCTCAAAAACTGCTGGAGTGGATAAAATCGGCCCAGTGTGCTCCCTGATTAGCTAGATATGGAAGCCCTTCTTTGCAAGAATATGCATGTCATAAAAAGGCAAAAGTGAATTTTATGTCAGTTGTGCCAGCCAGGAAAACAGGTTATGTGGACAATTAGTGAAACCTTTTACTAGTAATAAGGAAACCATCAGAAAGAATGACGTCAGCATGGTGCTCCTGTGGTTTAGATGTGCACAAGAATGGTTAAAAAAACCCTTATATACAAAAACAATTTCAGATATTTAAAAATTAATTATATATTTAGTTCAAACTTACTTTTAAACAAAAGTAAACTACACATCATAAGTGTAAAATATAACAGTCTCCCTCCGCTTCACAAATTGGGTGAGTTATGCTTACCAAGTGCAATGGAGAAACACTAGGCTGCATTACCATCTTTACAAACACAGACCTTGGAAAAGAGTCCCTAAAAACTCCTGGATTCCCAATAGGAATGTGGGCAGTAGAGAGCTGATGTTTAGATGCAAGAAGTTTAAAGTGGCATTCTCAATGGTCCCCCAAATATGTACATACACCTGCACAAAATATAATTAACTAGTTAACTTAAACATTAAACTGACTACAAACTCATGCCTAAAATAACTTCTGCCACATGGGAAACATTGTCATTCTGATTGACAATTATATGGTGAGACTTGGAGTAAACCAAATTTGAAGTAAAAAAAAATGTTCTTAAGATGAAAAGAACATGCAACAAAGCTTGAGGCAGAGACAGCACAGACATACTGAACTACCTGGTTTGAAAATCTAAACTTCTGCTTAAGGGAGACAAAAAAAGATACATTATGTAGAATGTTTTGCTGTGAATGCTCTTTCTATGGTAAACAAGTCTTGGTAACCATTAATGCCTTGTGCCATTGAAGGGCAATATACACCTAACTGCTTCACCCAAGTTTTGTTTTCACAGTTCAGTTTATTATGCAAATTTGGGAAACACCATTGTATGAACAGTTGTGAAGCCTACTTATGTATATACTGATATTATGCTGTAGTAGAAATAACACACAAAACGTTTTCAAAATAAAACGCCCCATATTTCATAATTTGTAACTTTAGTTCATGGCTGGAGAGCCTTCTATCCCAGTGGGCCATGATGGCTACAGGTTTTTGTTTTTCCCAGTTTTTAAAGAGATGCCAATCGTTGCTAAAATATTAAATGACATACGTAATACCTGCTCTTAATCTCACTAGTCCAAAATTTCTATCAGTAGCATCTTCCATTTTGCTTCTTAATAAAAATGTTTAAAATATTGCTTGTAACAGAGTGGACTACTACAGCTAATCCTCAACTTTTTACCTTAAGCACTTAATTCACATTGAACAGAGTCAGGTACAAATGCTAACTTTCTTACTGTCTTGTTATTGTATCTGACTGTTTATTTGCAACAGAAAAAAAAAAACAATTAAACCCCTAAAATACAATTTAGCACACAGGCATTCTCTAGTTTTATTGGCAAGTATCTTTAGACTACACAGGTCTGCAAAAAAAAAAAAAATTCTTTCATCAAATTTTTCAGGTATTCTTTATAGATTTGAAGGTGCTGAATATACAGTATATCTGACAAAAGAATCACTCTATCACATCCAGTTTTTGAAAAATAAAGGTTTTAAATTAAAAAACACTATTTTAGAGAAAAAAAAACAACAAAATATTTTTAAACCAAATTATTTACTTCAAAAAATTATACATACCACATATTTATAATCCTTAAAAGATGTTCAACGGTGAAATGACCAACAGGTCTGCTAACACAGACTCACTCACTAATTTCTACCGTAATGTCTCCATTTGAGCGATGCTTCAATGGAACCTATCTGTATGTTCATCTGCAATCACTCCCATGGCCTCAGGTAAATTAATCCAAATGAGAGTATAGCAAAAGGATTTTTAAAGATGTGCTGCACCTAAATACTTGACAGAAAGACACAGAAGCTCCTCAACTACTTTCTCGTAGTTTTGCATCTTTGTATTCCCAAGAAAACTGTGGCACACGCTGTTTTTTATTGTCAATAAAGGGTTAGGGTGTGCATTCTTACTGTTTACTTACCTGTCACCAGGTCAAAATATTAGACGGATTAACCCAAATTTGCACATTTCTGTAAAAACATATAACAACAACTTTCTCTATTCTGGGTATTAAAAGGGGCATCTTTTCACCTAAATATAAATACATGGCTATTTTGATGGAATAAGAAGAGAGAAAGAATCACAGAGCAAAGAATATGTAACAAATATTTGATTTTCGGTTTGTTTACACCCAAGCTAATGTTAATGAGGAAGACAGTGATTATTCAGCTCAAAATATACTTAAAATATTATTCTGAGCACAAAATATACATATGAATAAAAGAAATATAACTTATTAAAGAAAATAATTTTTTTTTTCAAAATATTATTCTTTTACTGAATCTGTTATCTTATGAAAACAGCCTGCGGTAGGGAAATTCCAATTTCAGAAATGATTCAGCACACCTAAACTGATTTCTTCTTTTGCATGGAAGGATTTTGGTGCAGACCTGTGCTATTATCAGAAGTGTGTAATGCATAAGGAACATCGAGATGAACCACAGCAAAACATTGGAGGGGCTTCCAAATAACTAGGGAAACATAGCAATTATTATTAATAATTGGGCTACAAAGGAATGCAAAATGTGTGTACTGGAAAAGAAATATTAAAAAGCACAATTTTACACTAGTTAGACTGATTTATTAATGTTTCCTATCCCAGGAACGTTACATTGTCTAGCAGTTGGGGCTCCTATGCCTAAAGAATCTCTAGAGCCATGTTGTTTGAAGTCTTGAAATGGGAAGCCTTAGTCTAAATGCGTCCTCTATAAAGGTTCACCCACAAACAAGGAAAATCTTTTCTGTAAAATAATAGAACGGGACTCAACCTTGGAGGATGTTGTTTGCCCATGAGAGAGTGAAAGCCAAATGAATCACTTAAGCCCAGTTAGACACACTCCACAAGAACTATGTGGAGGCACAGCGTGGACTAATACTCACAAGGTAAAGGGTGGACACTGGCTGTTTGGAGCTTTACTATTTATTTTCACTTTGTGCAAGAGTTTGAAAATTACACACTACATAAAGTCTGAGTCCTTGTTTAATGGCAACATTACCTCTGCAATCAGACTTCTCAGTTAGGGTGAACTCTGGTATTCTTGGGATGCTATGCAAAAACACCCTCAAGCAAGAATGGAGATACATACATGCCACAAAGTGGGTTGCATTAATTTTATTCTAAGGCCAAATTGCAGAAAACTACTATTCAGAGTATTTGGCCTAAGCAGAGGTAGGAAACATGATGCTTGACTACTGACTCTGGAGTTCTACTAAGAAACTTAAAAGGTATTGTGGGAGATGACAGACACACCTGGAGATCGGTGATTGGGCAATATGGCCTAATGATCAAAATATGTGTAATAAACTCAACGCATTTCCACCATGTTTAAGCATGCTTGTAAGTATAGCGGAGCTAAAAGTCATTGATGAACTTTTGATTTGATTCATCCAAAATAAAATAATATGTATTGGACACCACATCAAGAGAGGGGCTAAGATATTCTATATTCACTTCTTGATAGGCTTGTTCAGACAGCTGAAACGCAAGCTAAACTGACAAGTGAACTAAGCACCTCTGTTTGGGATAAGTTCTATTTTCACCTCTGGATAATCTAAGGGGAGGCTGTGTTTATAAAGTCTGATTGGACCCTGTTCAGCCATCTGTACACAAGGAATCTACAAGGCTTAAAAAGAAATCAGTGTATGACATGGCAGCAACACCAACATGGTAAGGGAAGTCACCAAGTTAAAGAATAAGTTTGGTATTTTTCAAATTGAAATTATTTCTTCACAATCATTGCATATACTGTATCCATTTGCCACATGAAATTGTGTTCTAAAATGAAGAAATTTTACTAATAGATTCAAACCATTCCAAAACCCAACAGATGAAAGTAGAATGCTGTCCTGACTGCCTTTACCCCTGGGTTTGGGTCCATTTCTGTAAGGATGCCACAGAAGTGGTTGAAATGTTTTGCAATTGCACGGAAACATACCTTCAGCTTGGGCAGTCAAAGAAAAGCTCTGAAATTAGTTTCAGGAAGAAAAATACAGTTTCCGTCTTGATTACAGAACAATGAACCCAGTCTTTGTCCCTGAACAAATATTTCACAGATTGAAAGGGCTTATTAATTCTATCTACATGTGTCTTTTAGCCTGGAAAATGTTTAAGTTTGTTTATTTTTACGTATCTTAAGAGAGCTACTTGGAAAATAAAAATTTTGAACCCAGTGCTTTTGGAGTATCTGATCATTTGGGTTCTTTATTACAGAAGCAAGGGTTGTGTTAATTTTCATGCTGTTAAGTCAGTTTTGCAAAAAGGTGGTAGCAATGGCCACACAACATGTCTCTGAGGTCCTGTTCTTTCTAAAATGTATAGGATAACAATGTGCATCCAAAGGAAGGAAAGTATCCATTTTCAGATCACCTCAAATGTCACTTCTGTGTGCCCTTTTCACTCTAATTCTACTGTGATCTCCAGGGTGATCAAATAGAGCTTTGGCATAGCTGAGATATGAATTAACACTTTCAAACCAGATGTCATTGTTCTGTCCTGGAAAACACTGATCTGCTTGTATCAGTGCTTCTGAGCCAGTAGCCAAGTCCTTAAAGTAAAGGCTGTGGGCCTCACTCTCTGTAACACAGCTCAACAACCTGGGGGGACATTTAAGTAGTCACAACTACTCTGGACCAGAAGGAGGTAGTTGGGGTGGTGGGGACAGGTATTAGACACCCCAGTAACTATTATGGTGTACTGGGCATACAGAGAATGAATATATATATATATATATATATATATATATATATATGTATATACAGTGGTGTGAAAAACTATTT
The DNA here is from genome assembly GCF_016835505.1 of Polypterus senegalus. Taxonomy (NCBI): domain Eukaryota; kingdom Metazoa; phylum Chordata; class Cladistia; order Polypteriformes; family Polypteridae; genus Polypterus; species Polypterus senegalus. The sequence goes on along the minus strand of NC_053163.1, from coordinate 132,335,917 downwards.
GCCCCCTTCCTGATTTCTTATTCTTTTGCATGTTTATCACACAAAATGTTTCTGATCATCAAGCACATTTAACCTTTAGTCAAATATAACACAAGTAAACACAAAATGCAGTTTTTAAATGATGGTTTTTATTATTTAGGGAGAAAAAAAAATTCAAACCTACATGGCCCTGTGTGAAAACGTAATTGCCCCTGAACCTAATAACTGGTTGGGCCACCCTTAGCAGCAATAACTGCAATCAAGCGTTTGCGATAACTTGCAATGAGTCTTTTACAGCTCTGGAGGAATTTTGGCCCACTCATCTTTGCAGAATTGTTGTAATTCAGCTTTATTTGAGGGTTTTCTAGCGTGAACCGCCTTTTTAAGGTCATGCCATAGCATCTCAATTGGATTCAGGTCAGGACTTTGACTAGGCCACTCCAAAGTCTTCATTTTGTTTTTCTTCAGCCATTCAGAGGTGGATTTGCTGGTGTGTTTTGGGTCATTGTCCTGTTGCAGCACCCAAGATCACTTCAGCTTGAGTTGACGAACAGATGGCGGACATTCTCCTTCAGGATTTTTGGTAGACAGTAGAATTCATGGTTCCATCTATCACAGCAAGCCTTCCAGGTCCTGAAGCAGCAAAACAACCCCAGACCATCACACTACCACCACCATATTTTACTGTTGGTATGATGTTCTTTTTCTGAAATGCTGTGTTCCTTTTACGCCAGATGTAACGGGACATTTGCCTCCAAAAAGTTCAACTTTTGTCTCATCAGTCCACAAGGTATTTTCCCAAAAGTCTTGGCAATCATTGAGATGTTCCTTAGCAAAATTCTGTGAAAAATGTTCTTTTTGCTTAACAGTGGTTTGCGTCTTGGAAATCTGCCATGCAGGCCGTTTTTGCCCAGTCTCTTTCTTATGGTGGAGTCGTGAACACTGACCTTAATTGAGGCAAGTGAGGCCTGCAGTTCTTTAGACGTTGTCCTGGGGTCTTTTGTGACCTCTCGGATGAGTCGTCCCTGCGCTCTTGTGTTAATTTTGGTCGGCCGGCCACTCCTGGGAAGGTTCACCACTGTTCCATGTTTTTGCCATTTGTGGATAATGGCTCTCACTGTGGTTCGCAGGAGTCCCAAAGCTTTAGAAATGGCTTGATAACCTTTACCAGACTGATAGATCTCAATTACTTCTGTTCTCATTTGTTCCTGAATTTCTTTGGATCTTGGCATGATGTCTGGCTTTTGAGGTGCTTTTGGTCTACTTCTCTGTGTCAGGCAGCTCCTATTGAAGTGATTTCTTGATTGAAACAGGTGTGGCAGTAATCAGGCCTGGGGGTGGCTACGGAAATTGAACTCAGGTGTGATACACCACAGTTAGGTTATTTTTAACAAGGGGGCAATTACTTTTTCACACAGGGCCATGTAGGTTTGGAGTTTTTTTTCTCCCTAAATAATAAAAACCATCATTTAAAATCTGCATTTTGTGTTTACTTGTGTTATATTTGACTAATGGTTAAATGTGTTTGATGATCAAAAACATTTTGTGTGATAAACATGCAAAAGAATAAGAAATCAGGAAGGGGGAAAATAGTTTTTCACACCACTGTATATACACACATATTCTGCCACATTCTCTTTTCCTCGCCTACCTGAAAGTGCCCCGGAATTGCATAGGATCATAGTGACACTCACAACACAAAAGGGAAATAAGACAAGAAAATGCATTTCTGAATATGCTTTTAGCACAGCATTTTCAGAAGTTTATTATCAAGCAAAACTTTCCTTCAAAATCCCCATAACATTGATGATCTTTATCTTGATGTGTTGTGTACACCTCCCAAATATAGAAGGGCTACATTGATATAACAACTCAATTCACCTCACAGAAAGATGAGCTCGAAGATCACAAAGAAGAAGCTACCTACACAGCTAAAGATCTTTTTTCTAGTATTACATGAACATGGAGGCACTGTAAGGAATTAGAAAACACAGAATAGGGTTATGATAGGTTACATTTCAAATAATATTGCCCATTACTCCATCCAAAGGAAGACTCACATGGCCAGCAATAGTTTATAAAAATTATAAATGAGATCTGGAGGAAGTCATGTCAATAGCCAGACTAAACAATGAAAGCTGGCTAATTGCTAAAAGCTTAACAGCAAGAAGCAGGAGGTAAGGGTGGAAGGGGCACATCCAAATCCTAGTTTCTTTCCTCAAGAATTTCTCAAACACTTTTTTGTAATATGTAGACCAAAACGCCACACATTACTCCAGAGGAGATTTTAAAAATACGCTAACTAACTTACAGTAATCATGACCCACCTTGACTTTTACTCCACACGTCACACTATAAAACCTATATAGCCTGCCTACCACACCCTTGTGTTCTTCATTCAAGTGTTTATCACTATACAGTATGTATGGCAAAGAAGGCTTGCACCACAATGTAATTAAAGACACCACATTCCCTTCACACCTGTTTCCCCAATTTGTGAATTGCTGAGTCACCTTGCAAGAGAAGGCAACAAAGGCATAAACGTCTTTATACAGTGCATCCAGAAAGTATTCACAGCACATCACTTTTTCCACATTTTGTTATGTTACCGCCTTATTCCAAAATGGATTAAATTCATTTTTTTCCTCAGAATTCTACACACAACACCCATAATGACAATGTGAAAAAGTTTACTTGAGGTTTTTGCAAATTTATTAAAAATAAAAAAACTTAGAAATCACATGTAGGCATACATTAGTATTCACAGCCTTTGCCATGAAGCTCAAAATTGAGGTCAGGTGCATCCTGTTTCCCCTGATCATCCTTGAGATGTTTCTGCAGCTTAATTGGAGTCCACCTGCGGTAAATTCAGTTGATTGGACATGATTTGGAGAGGCACACACCTGTCTATGTAAGGTCCCACAGTTGACAGTTCATGTCAGAGCACAAACCAAGCATGAAGTCAAAGGAATTGTCTGTAGACCTCCGAGACAGGATTGTCTCGAGGCACAAATCTGGGGAAGGTTACGGAAATATTTCTGCTGCTTTGAAGGTCCCAATGAGCACAGTGGCTTCCATCATCCGTAAGTGGAACTTCAAAACCACCAGGACTCTTCCTAGAGCTGGCCGACTATCTAAACTGAGCGATTGGGGGAGAAGGGCCTTAGTCAGGGAGGTGACCAAGAACCCGATGGTCACTCTGTCAGAGCTCCAGAGGTTCTCTGTGGAGAGAGGAAAACCTTCCAGAAGGACAACCATCTCTGCAGCAATCCACCAATCAGGCCTGTATGGTAGAGTAGCCAGACGGAAGCCACTCCTTAGTAAAAGGTACATGGCAGCCCGCCTGGAGTTTGCCAAAAGCACCTGAAGGACTCTCAGACCATGAAAAACAAAATTCTCTGGTCTGATGAGACAAAGATTGAACTCTTTGGTGTGAATGCCAGGCATCACGTTTGGAGGAAACCAGGCACCGCTCATCACCAGGCCAATACCATCCCTACAGTGAAGCATGGTGGTGGCAGCATCATGCTGTGGGATGTTTATCAGCGGCAGGAACTGGGAGACTAGTCAGGATAAAGGGAAAGATGACTGCAGCAAAGTACAGAGACATCCTGGATGAAAACCTGCTCCAAAGCGCTCTTGACCTCAGACTGGGGCGATGGTTCATCATTCAGCAGGACAACGACCCTAAGCACACAGCCAAGATATCAAAAAAGTGGCTTCAAGACATCTCTGTGAATGTCCTTGAGTGTCCCAGCCACAGCCCAGACTTGAATCCGATTGAACATCTCTGGAGAGATCTTAAAATGGCTGTGCACCGACGCTTCCCATCCAACCTGATGGAGCTTGAGAGGTGCTGCAAAGAGGAATGGGCAAAACTGGCCAAGGATAGGTGTGCCAAGCTTGTGGCATCATATTCAAAAAGACTTGAGGCTGTAATTGCTGCCAAAGGTGCATCAACAAAGTATTGAGCAAAGGCTGTGAATACTTATGTACATGTGATTCCTCAGTTTTTTTATTTTTAATAAATTTGCAAAAACCTCAAGTAAACTTTTTTCACATTGTCATTATGGGGTGTTGTGTGTAGAATTCTGAGGAATAAAATGAATTTAATCCATTTTGGAATAAGGCTGTAACATAACAAAATGTGGAAAAAGTGATGCGCTGTGAATACTTTCTGGATGCAATGTAGTTCCCTTATGTCAAATGAACATACAAATGATAAAGAAACTAATAGAAAATACAAGGCAAGATGGCAACTTTGCAAGACAGCATACAGTGTATTTCTAATTATTGCTTCTTCATGGAAGACATCATGGAAGTGCATTAGCTAGTGTCACTGCCTTATAGTTTCAGGATCTGGCTTCTAAGCACTGCCTCACTTGGAAACTGCTCATTTCCTCTCACGTCTGAATGTTCTTTGTCCTAGTACTTCGTCTTCATCCATATATCACAAAGACGTTTAAGTCAGGTTAACTAGAAATTCTAAATTGGCCACATATGAGTGAGTGAATCTTATGATGGACTGGCACTCTGCCATACACCTAAGAATGCTAGGATACATTTCAGCTTCTCACAAGTCTGAATTGGATTACGCTGGCATACTATTGGATGTATAACATTATCCGTCACATGAAACATCAACCATTATATTAAAACCACTTTTAGTTTACTGCAGAAAAAAAGATTCATAAATGTTGTATATTAAGCAGTGCAAGTGTGTTTAACATTTCATTTGTCTGTTAATTCAACTTTTCAGAGCCTATTTACCGGCCAAGGTAAACTGAGTAATATAAGCTTACATGGTACATTTCATGGATTACACCATCTCAAACAGTTTAACAAAATTTCCAGAGCTGGGAAAAATGCAAGCTAATTGGCTTGCCCATGGTCAAACTGCAGGCAATTGAGGGGTAATCACAAGCTCATCTGCACATACACTAAATAGATATATATAGACACAAGTAACCTGAGATTCCTTCATGGACATTTTAATAGTATCTGCTGCTGTTCAGCATTTGCCCCTACTGGTCCCCATTGAAGCCAATTATATCAGAAATGTTGTTGACATCTATTCTCCATGAGAACATGAGGTTAGAAATACTTCTTGGCCATCAAAACAAAACCACAGGGTAAGTAAAAGGGGAAACATATCCTTTTGAGGGGAGTATTCCTTTAAAATTTTGCAGAACTAACCTACATATAAAGAATTTTTGGGTTTTGGCACTCATTGGTAAGGACCAAACCAAAAGTTGACTTTCAGAGCACTAAGTCCTCCCGTATATGCATTAACTCACCTATTTTGTTTGAACCCACTTTCCAATTCAGGTTATTCAGCAATTTGCAGCACTGAGTACTGTTCTGCTTCACAGAAAAACAGATACACAAAACATTCAAAGACCAGGATATGAGAGGAAAAACACTAGGAGAAAAACAATAGAGATTTAAGCCAAAAGATCAACACACCAAAACTTACCAAAACCCAAAATGTAAGCCAGAAATTGTAGTTGAAAAATACATGAAGACCTGAATCATTAAAAGTTTTTGTTAGCTAAACACCACCAAATGTATACCACCCACATGTTTCCAAAATCAGGAGACACCAAGAATAGTGCCATGTTATCTTACATTAGATAGATAGATAGATAGATAGATAGATAGATAGATAGATAGATAGATAGATAGATAGATAGATAGATAGATAGATAGATAGATAGATAGATAGAAGGGTTAACATAGGATTTTAGAGAAGCTGAATAAATACAGAAATGCAGCAAACAAAAATTCAAAAAGAATTACAAAAATGAAGGAAAAACTTCTTTGCTAAAGATAAGAGAGCAATCATAGAAAGGCACTATGCAGGTGTATTGCTGTAGGTATTTAGGAGCCCCATCAGTGTTTCTGGACACAGTTCCATTGAATAATTCATTAGTTGTATGTAGTCAAAGCAAACATGTGAAGCATTATTCATAATGGTCATCAGTGTTGTCTTCATTCTGTCCTCTGCTATTGCCTCCCAGTACTGAGTTTGCCCTGTTATTCAGATTGTTGAATTGTTGGCAATGTCTTGAAGTAATGTTACTGGTCCAGCACACCACAGAAAAGAAAATCACACTGACCATCACAGAGCTGTAGAACATGCAAAGGATATCACCACCACCACCACCAAGAACCACAGTCTCCTAAGGAAAAAAAAAAAAAAGAGTCTGCTCTACCCTTTCTTATATAGTTCCTACGTACTACTCAAAATAGTGACCAGGCATAAAGGTTCTTTTGTGCAGCAAATGTCAATAAACAGTTCTGTGGTTTTGCTGATGTTAAGTTGCACACAACTATTTTTGCACCGAGAAACAAAGTTCTCCAGCAGAGTCCTGTACTCCCTAATGTCAATACACCTCATTAGTACAAAACCATCAAGTAATTTCTACAAGTAACATGACTTCCTGTTATATTTAAATTCTGAGGTCTGCAGAGTGATACGAAAAGGAGACAGGACTGTCCCTTGTAGTGCTCCAGTGTTGCTCACATCCACAGTAGAGACTCAGTTCATAAGCCAAACTGCGTTCTTTCAGACAGATAGCTTATTATCCAGGATGCCATAGGCTCATCCACCTGCATATGTCCAAGCGTAGCCCTTAACATGGATGGATGGATAGTACTATAGCAGAAGTGTGAGGGAAGTGATACTGCCATCCCAAATATTCTGGTATCTATCAGTAAGGAAGTCCATAATCAAGTTGGAGTTGGTGACATTAAGTTCAAAACCTAGGAATATGGTAATAAATCTGGATGAAATAAGTGTGGTAAATGCTGAGCTATAGATTATAAACAGTACTCTGGAATGGCAAATTGTATTATCTATATGTGCCAAGATAATATGAAGACAACAGAAATGGCATCCTCTGTTAACCCTATGTGCTAATAGTTGAACAGGAAGCGGTCCAGAATGTCTGGAATTTTAGGTTTAGTGTCTCACAGCAGTCTTTTAAAGCATGTCATCACAATGGGAGCCACTAGTCAACAATTATATTAAAAAAAAAAAAAAAAACAATATTGTTTTCTGTGGCACAATGAAAGTTTCTGCCTTTTGAAGCAGTTCAAACCTTAGATTCTCTCAGTGAGGCTTTAGAAAGGTCTATAAAAACACCAGCTAATCAGTTGCTAGTTTTCTAAAAAAAAACCTAATAATCCACCTGGAACAGATACTTTATGCATGCTGACTCATTAAAAAAATTCTCGTTACATCAGGAGGAAGATGGATCATTACATTTGAAGTGGGTGTAGAAAGCAGTATGTTTACCTGGGGAGAAAATGTGGCTACAACTAGATTAGACAACCGTTTATAATCAGTAAGCACTTGAATTGCTTTCCTAGGCTCATTTTTATATAATTTGATATTTCCATCCAGTAATACATTAGTATGAGCCTTCAGTAAATTACAGATGTCACATAAACGTCAACCAACTATGAAACTGAAATTTAGCATTTTTAATCCCGAAAAACTTATTTTCCACAAGTGTCTGAGGATGCCAATGAGCCCTGAAGGCAAGAGGAGGCCATTCTGCCTTACTCAGAACATATCACTTTAACTGTACTTACCATAACTTTCATCAGAACACTTTTCTCTTTTCCAGTAGTGTTCGACATTTCCACCTGGCTAGCTGAGAGACACTCAGCTTTCTTTTTCCAAACTATCTCCTCCTAGTGAGCCAAGCACAGAACCATTGTCTCAGAAATACTGAGGGACCGTTACCATTACATGAAAAAATAAACTTCAAATAACTACAGAACCATCAAAATGTCTAAAATTTTTCTGTATAGGTAATGATTATCATCCTAACCATGTCAAATATGACTGCAAACTAAGCTAATGTATGATGAAGACCACAATCAAAACTGGCCAGCGGCTTACTTTAAATCAGAACTAACAGAGAAACATGAAACGGTAAACTCTCTGTGTCAGATATACCTTAATAAGTGCATCTGGTAACAAAAAAAAAGAAACTGGACAGGAAACAAGATTGACCCTCACCACAGTCCTTTGCCAACCTTAAACTGATCTAATGCCAAGAATGCAGACACATGTCTAGTCTTTCAAATGGCATACATCATGAGCCTCATGATAAAGAGCACCTCTCAGATAATGCTACTTTAAGCCACCTCCACTGTTGATATCTTGAATGGTTTTCATTCACATTTCATATCCCCTCTGGCATAACCTGAACAAAAGTAAGTAAGAGCAAGGTATCTGCAGCACATCATTACTAGCTTTTGAGTTCCAGGTCTGTCTTGCTGCTATCTCAGTTGTCTTACATAACTAGCCATAAAGCAGTCATCAGTTGACAGTTCAGCACATCTCTTGTCAAGGTGAACAGATTATATAGCCTTAGACTGATGATACAACTTCTAAGTCATTACAATACAATGCAATTTATTTTTGTATAGTCCAAAATCCCATAAGGAGTGCCGCAATGGGCTACCTTTAGCATAAGAAGCTCTGTTCCCAGAGTACACAAACATCTAAACATCTATTTTCTATGGACAAACAACGACTTGCACAGAAATCCAACAATAACACAAGAATATAATAAGACTGGCCACTTCTCCTAATCAGGTCCTTCCCAGTCTGTCCATCATTTCCCTGCCACTACAAAGTCAGGAGGCTATGCCTATCTCTAGCACTGTTTTCTTGCCACAAACCACAAACAGACTAAGTCTGATTTGTCTTTCATTTTCACTAATTTTTTTCTGAAGGTTATCATAAATTACAAATCTCTTCGAGGACATACACTCTATGTGTGACCCACATCAATGGGAATGCTGTCAATGAGCTTGTATTGATGTTGTGGTTAACAGCCAATTTCACTTGGAACAGTCACGGAAATGATAAGGCAGCTCCTAAATATACCGTTGTTTTGGCCACCATTTTGAAATACTTAATGTGGTCACCTAAACCAGTCTCGTTTTGTACAACACTCTGTTTTTTTTGCAAAGTAAAGCTATTGATATGAGATGACGACAGTGTTCCATGTAAATTGGAAGGGCCAATATAAAACTAGAAAGTACAGAGCCAAATTTCAAACTGGCAGCAGAAACTAAACTAAAAACGATAAAGTACATAAAACATGTATTAAGATGCTGCAAATAGAACAACTTGTACCAAAGTGATTTTCTCCATACGTTCATTGTGGATAGCCACACAAATACTTGTTATTACAATTAGTGTAATCAATTTATAAGTCACAACATTCTTGTATGTGTTTAATAAATACCTGGAACTAGGTCACACAATTTTAATGCATTCACATCTCCACTACAATTCCACACTTGAGGTGACCATCTTGACCACAACTACTAACTCCAAATGCATGGCACTCAGTCAGGAGTTAATGGCGATACTACAGCTTTGTTGGGCCCCTCTTATGGCTCAACTCAAAAGCACAAGAAATACTACCCACAATCAAGCAATTTGGTTTTAGAGGAATACTGTTTTTAGTAGTGAGTGTGACTGTAACTACTTTTCAACCATTTTCATCAAATTGCTCTGGCTAATTTCTAGGCTAGAATGTTACACATACCAAAAGCCATTTTCTATTCAGAATATCTAGTCCATCTTGATCTGTCATGCATTAGTCCACAACATGATGGAGGTTGCACCAAACTCACATTCTTATGCTCAGAAGTGGTGAACAAAGGGGAATAACACAATTTTATGGGGCCAGGCTTCAACAGGTCATATATACGTAGACCACCTAGAAACTGGAATCATGCTGATTTACACCAACTCCAAGAGCACGTTTTGTACTCCTATTCTAATCAAGCTCTTTTTAAGCTTTAATATTATCATTATGGGTACCAGCAGTGTATAGTTCTTTTATGCTGTACCTTATGATGAGCCAACTTGCTATGGTCAGCTCTTCTAGAACTACACATTTCCTTACAAAAGCACTCTAAGGATCCTGGTGTATGCAAGTTGCAACGTTTTATTAATTGAAAGGGGGCCACTTCCTTTCCCTCAATCTGTATCAAAATACTGTCCTGTTGTAGAAAGTCAAAAGCATTTTTTTCTTTTCTAGTATGATTAGCTACTCAAGAGTAATAATCCTGTTCCATCTCCACACTTTGGAACTTTTATAAATAGCCTTTATCATTCTGTAGTCACAAAAAAACAGAAACCTTTACAATGTCACACACCTAAAACCTCAAATTGGGGTCTGTAGTGGCCCATAGGCAATGACAGAATCCTTGTACAGTACTTCTCTTCAAATATTTGTAGTAACATGAGGCATCTTGGAACAGAGGTGTTCAGTCAGCCCTTTTCCCACTCTTTTGTGACAGTGCCTGGTGTCTAGCCCTTGTCCCCAAGCCAGACTTCCTTGCAGACGGTATTAAATGTCTATGATTTGGGGGAGGGGGTGCTGAATGGCTGATAATGATGGAACAGCGACTGAGGGTTCAGTTTATTATGCTAACCATGCCGGTCTATTGAGCCTTATGTCAGCACAAACACAGAGAGCAGAAGGTTCACAGGAACCCTGCCTTTGTCATGCTAACTTTCAGAAGTACCCACCACCACCTTCCCATTCTTTAAAGAAAAAAAAGGCCACTGTATATTTTAATATATTAAACATACACACACATATAATATTAACATACACATATGTGTATATTTTAATAATCAGCCTTGTACTCGACTCCAGGACTGCGACAGCAGCTGCGGCACATCTTCGAGAAGCCCGCAACAGTAAGTGGGCTCCTGCATCTACCATTATGTTAAGCAGACTGGAAAATCCACTCACTCTGATGGGACACATTTATCTCTATCTAGTCTTCACATTTATTTATTCTATTACTCAAGCAATCACACATTTTAGAAAAAAAAAAATAGTATTTCAAAAACAAATGCCAAAATCTAAATTTGCCAGGATGTGATCTTTACTAGCTCCTCGTTTCTACTTGATATTCCGTTGATTCAAGATACATCTGTCTATCCAAAAAAGCACACCTCTCTTTAAGTAATGATCTTGTATAGTGAGGAGGAGAGCACAGCTCCCACTTGACAGCACTTCAGAATTGGGGCATACTGATGCCAAAAATTATTTCGAGCGCCTCTACCATTGCCTTCTTTAACAGCTTTTCATACACAAATCAGGTCAAGTTTAGCCTCTGTGGCTGCATGTTTCAACTGTGACAGTAAGACAAATTGTATTCTGTCCTTTTTTTTGGCAAGGATTTAGACCTTTTTGAAACCCAACTTCAAATGTGAACTACCTGGAACACTGCCATATGTGCCTAGCCAATGTCCAGCAAAAACTATTATGGTTAGAAGCCAGTGAAACTTTAATTAATAGTTACATTTCCAGGAGAAGAAAAATATTACTAATCTCCTCAAAGTAACTAATCAATAGTGGAACATGGTACACGGTTTTGAATTTGTTGCCGAAAGTGACTTCCACATCTAGTTTGCCAGAACAATATTACACAGTTTAGCACAGAAATTGCAGTTTGTTTGGTGATAGAAAAGGGGTTAAAAACTAAAATCCATCCACCATCTGCTCAATACAACAGCCAAATGAATTCAAATGCAACCATCTTTGAAACATGTAAAATTAAGAAGAAGCAAAGAAAGTACTTCTTTTTTTACAGTGCATCCATGTGCAGTCATATAAGCACTGTTCTTCTGGTCCTCGTCCTCTTTTATGGGATAAATTTATATTTAGGGGTTCATAATTGTCCCAATAGCCATCTTCCAAGATATTGTAAGATTTATGAAAGAATCTATAAGCAAAAAGAAGAAAAATAAACATATCAGTTGTGGAGCTTGATATAGAAGCTTGGCATAAGATTCAACCAATAACTTCAACAACCACTAAATGACGAATAGGGCAACTCCTAGAAAAAAGATGTGGCAGCCATCTTTTTACTCTGATTAAGCAGATGCAAAAATTGCACTTTACGTTGTCTTTAATTTTTAACTGATAATGTGTGAACCAAACCTTACAAAATTGATAAAAATTGCAGTGTAGCCTCAGTGGAGTCTTGTTATTGTACAAAAACAAACATAGCTTTATTCCAAAAACATCACAACGTCAAGTAAAAGACATTTCAAAAAAATTCTTTCTAAACATGGCTGCACGGGGCTGTGACACAAGAGTCTACAGAAATACAGCGAAGGGATGGGGACGAATTCAAATCAGCATCCTTTCATTCCCCGTCTCCGTTCCCACACGGCTCACTAAGGCTATATACAATGTGCAAGGGCAGGGCACAGGACTGCGAAAACCCATTGTTTGTTTCATGGCTGGGAGAGATGCGGCATCATAAATTATTCATGCATCATTTGAATACATGCAAAAGAGGCTTTTCTGTGTTGGCATGCTTCCAGATATCTATGGCAACCCTCATGACGGGAGGCGGTATCTCCTTTCCTCCCTGCTGCATCTTTGTTTAAAGCATGTGGCATCATTGGTGCTTTCCGTTAGGCTGCCAAAGACATGGAAGGAAGCCCCACAAGAGCGGGGATGGGTCTGGCAGGATGTCACTGTCAAGGTCAAGTGCAAAAAAAAAAATCCCAAAAAAAAAGGGGGGTAGACATGAGCTTGCCCCCTCCCCCAGCAGTATAAAGAAAGGAAATCTTGTCTCCCAGGCTTTCCAAAGCAGATTTTCCTATGCAACACTGCCGCCTATGGAAAGCCCACTTTATTTTGTTGTGTGGCTCACCATCAATGTGGCTCACAGTATGTAAAACCGCTGTGACAGGTCAGAAGTAAGGTAGTTCCACCTCATTTCAAATTTAGTTTGGGAAGTAATATACATTTTTAAAATGCTCGCTGAATGAGGAGATAGTAATAATAATAATAATGTGAACTGCCACAACACTCTTGCACCATAAATATCTATGAAGAGAAAATGATTCATGTCTGCAAACAACAAACTCAAAATTATTTTGAGGAAATAACAAAGAATATATTAAATTAAATAAATCAGCTCTTTTAACAAAATCATTTAACACAACTTACAAGAAAAAAACAAACGTTAAAATTACATGCTCATCTGCCAAATTGGTCATATATTAGATATTATTCACTTAAAAGAAATGTAGTCTTGTAACATTAATAGTTATATAAAGAAATAATGCAGTATTTTTGGGGATCCCAGAAAACTAAAAATTCAGCCACCGACACTACTGTGTCATCATACATAGCAGGACCCCATTCAGTTTGTTAATGAAATCATTAGGATTTTGTTTTATTTTGTGGAACTTGATGTCCCTTATCTTCTTTATCCAACCTTGTGGAAAAAAACGTTTTAACTGTTACACTTTTAATTACACATTGCAGTATCTATAATACTTTTGAATTAAAAATACAGAAGAGACAATAAATGTTGTTTCTGAATACTTTATTCGTTGTTGGCAAAAAAAAAAATGAAAGCATGCATAGCAGCCCAAAATATAACTATTATAAATCGTCCACAAAAATAAGTGGACAAAAATGACAAAGGTTAAAAAGACACTTTGGCAGTCAAACTGTTACAGTTCCACAACAAAAACAAAGAACAGTGTTGACTTTCAAGATTAGAAGAAGACAATGCATTAAAATCTGTAACGCGAAAAATGCACCAGGACCCAAGCCATTTTCTTTATTGTGCAGGTATTGTCCAACATTAAAAACACATCACCAACATCAAGCGGCTTCTGGTTTAACCTGTAAAGTTTTATTGGGGTTTCAGAAATAACCTCCAAAAAAAGTAAAACAAATCTTTACAAATTATTTTCCTAGTATTAATTCTGAATTAAGAACAGAAGAAAAAAAATTAGATGTATTATAATAAATGGAAGTGCTGCCACCTTGTGGCAAATGATGGAGAAGCATAACAAATCACAAATTTAATTGAAGGATACATGTTGAAGGTAAAGAAAACACTTTTGTCTGTTTCACCAAATTTTTATATCCAAAATCTTATATAACACAACTTAATTCAAGAACAATAACTAAAAAAATCTAATCTTATAAAGAGAAAACTTAAACAAACACTGCTTGGCTTTAAATCAGTAATGATCCATATAAACTCTTAACCATTCCAAAACTGTAATGCACATTTAATTTCTACTTTGTTAACATAAAATCATAACAGCTCAAACTATTTTGCAAATCTTTTTGTGAATGTTAATGATAAAACGCATTTTATCTTAAATCCCACACATATTTAGAATTCTTCTCTCAAGAGTTCACAGCTCACTATAAGTATCACAGAGACTTTGGGCTAATGCTATAGTTTGGTACATGAGTATGTACGTTTTTTTCACTGCTACTTCTGGCACAAGACAAGATGGATTGTATGAACTTTCTATATGTTTTACAGGAGTCAGTATCTTCTAAACTAGAAGTGCTTTGTTAAAAAGGATGCATGTGTACAGAGATTCCAAGTGAGTGTCCAAACATCAGATGGAAGAATCATATCACAAAGTTCCTGTTAAATTGTTGAAGACATTTCCAGTTATGCCAAATAGTCCAAGGAGAAGGATTATACCAACAATCAGAGCAGAGAGTAGCTTTGTGTGTTGTCAGTCAGTAAGTAGGCAATACAACAGGAAAAAGTACAGGAATTCAAAAAAAGTCATTATGAATTTAAAAAGAATTACAGAGGACAATGGTGACCTCTCCTGGTCAAAAAAGTGACAGCTTCTTGTGGATATATACTACCCCTATTATGGGTTCCTACCTGTAACTGAACTCTGTGCTTTGCAGCTTAAATATAATAAAGAAATCATAGTAATCCTCTTTTAATGTTGCATTAAGCAAACAGAAAGTAAAGAAAAATAAATAATAGGAATCTCTCCTTGCTACTGTTCCAATGAGGGCAAAAATATACAGTTATAAGATTTTTAATTAAAAAAGGGTATTTTCTTCCACGCTGGCATTTAAAAATGACTTTAAAAGAGGTAAATTCAAATAAGTCCACAAGACCACCATAATGTCATTTAAAGGTATCACTATCAAAATAAAACAAAATAAAATCCTTTCATACATTACAATCTAAAAACAAAGTAGACAATTTTCAATAATTTTGTTAACTGGTGACCAAACATAAAACAGTCTAGAAAACCTCTGTTATATATCATTCTATGAAATATTTATACAAATGATCCTTCTTTTGTCTTTTAAAATATGGGCAAGAAAGGAGAACAGACAGCAAAAACCAACATGAACTACAGAGCACTGAAAGATGTACTGATATAGTATATTTTAAGGTAAATAAGATGATTATATAAAATTTACTGCCATGACTCAATGTGAATTAGCAATGCTTTGTTGGAGATTTCTGACATTGACATAATATATATCCATTAAAATCAGTTGTTCTTTACCATGAATCTCATTCAAAAGCAAAACAGAAGCAATGTGTAATTTCTATTATGGAAGCATGAACACAAAAGAACTCCAACAATAATAGGAAAGGGATGATGTGCTCCAACCAAGGAGTAGCCCCTTGAAGACTTTTTCTCACTTGTAGCCTTCAGTAGCTGCTGATGGTATGCTTTTATGTGTTCAATCATACGCATGTAAATGTATTATTTATGCTTTTATGATGTGTGCAAAAAGAATAAACAAAACAAATTACACTAATTTGAGCTGTCGCTATACAATAGACACAGAAGGAAATTTAGAAGAAAATATTTTAGAAACAAGTGATGGCCCTCAAAATGTCCACACGGTCCCTGCATTTGGCAGAATGCTTAAAATTGATGTTATTGGTACATGTGTAATTTTTCATTTTTTGCATACATTTTAATCATGGAATATAAACATTTTAAACTATGACTCCTGTGCTTTACGTCCTAGTCATGTTGGGATTTGAATTGCAATTTTCATATGCATATGGGCATAAAATATTGTATGTTTCATAATGTTTAAAACATTTGGCAACATACTTTAAATGTCTGATGCATTTTAATAATACTGATACTCAACTGTAGCCAAGAATGGGAGGACTACACAAGGACGACTCTTGGTTTAAAAGTAATGGCCCAAGATACTAAAACGAACACAGGAACAATGAATTAAACACTGGGTGCTGTTGTGAGGAACTCTGAAGTGAAATCCATCTGAACACACTTCAGCACTGACCTTCTGTATCATCTTCTTGCTCTGACCCCTTGCACTCATCTCATGTCCATCCACAATTCTTCAGTTTTGGTTACTGCTGGATGTAACCACATTGTTGCAGCTTTCGCAGAAGAATCTGTGTAAGGTCAAAAGTTGTGAAACTAATACCCACTGCAATGGGTCCCTTTACCCAGTTCATGCTAAGTCCTTTGTAAAGTCCCCGCACAAAGCCCTCCTCTCTGACAATCTCTCGTATGGTGCCAACAATGGAGTTGTACGTGTGGCCTGTCACACCAGCGGTCTGCATACGCCGACGAACCACATCCAGAGGGTATGAAGCCGACTGTCCAATAAGACCAGCACAGGCACCAAATAATAGACGCTCATATGAATAAGGCTGCAGACGACCACTGTGATCTGTGGAGAGAGAACTCTGTAAGGTCATACTTGAAATGCATTTGTAAGCAACCTGGATTTCCCTCATACTTGTTGTGTAGTTAGTGAGGTCAAGTGATATTATACTTTCACTTTTCCTGGGTTAGTAATTAACACTTTTAATACTTTACTTTCCCAGAACAACTTGATCATACTTGTGAAGTGAGCCACTCACAAATGCATAAAGATTGGTAGGGAGCTCTCAGTGCTGCAAAGATATACCATTACAACAACCCCACTCACAAAGTACCTGCATGAAGCTTCTTTAGGGTTTCATAGGTGAAAAAGCTTAGTCCAGCATAAGGAATCACTCCTAGAATTGTAGGTGTAAACCCTCGATACAGTGTGGGAAGACCCTCCTCCTGGGAGATACGAATGAACACGTGAAATATATTGCTGTACCTGGGAAAATGGATAAGATAGTCAATAATGGCAAGAACACCACTGCCAAGAAGACATTCAGTAGACAGCCTCTCACATTTCTTTAGGTGTAACTGCCATCCGAGCTCGGACCATGTCCAATGGGTATGTCAGCATGGAAGCAGTAATTCCTGCTAAAGATCCAGCCAGGAAGCGAGGAAAAGCGGGCAAAGCTCTATAAATGAAAAGATATAAAAGAGCTCAAAAACAAGCTGGAAATGATCTCCTCTGTTATTCAGAATTACAAGTTGTGACTGCCACCTTACCTTCCTTGGAAGCCATAATAACCTCCAAGAAGTCTTTTGTACTGTTCATGTGAGCAAAACTGGATGGCTGCATAGGGGATGACACGGACCATAGTGGCAGAATTTCCTCGCCACAGACTGAAGAAGCCATCATTAAGGTACGTGTGATAAATTACCTTGTAGGCTTCCTACAAAACAGAAGGACAAAATGAAAATAAGATTCATGGAGGGATTACAATAATGTCTCAACTGGTCATGCTGACCACTTTATTACTGGTATCAACTTTTTCAATTTCTCCACGATGTCTTAACTAGCTATATTAGGATGGATGGATAGATAGAAAAATTGCATACACTTATTTGGGAAATAGAGCTGCTCAACTTGAAGGTAAGAAAGAAGTAAGAGCTGAGGTAGATTTAAACGCACATGCACGCACACACACACACACACACACACAAGTACACACATTCCTAATGATGGATTATGGCTTTAAACAAATTATTTAAAAGGGCACGAAATGAGAAACAATGATTAAATCAAGCAATAAGATGTGGGTGTATTATTGTCTAAAACAAAAGAACCCAAAGGCTCTGCTCTATAAGTAAATCCTTATAGGAAGATGTTCAGCATGAAAGTTGCTATGCAAGGATGGTTTGTAAATTACAGATATTAATGTTACTACTACATTTAATGACACCAAAAAAAAAGTCCATCATGTTCTTACCTTAGCTGAAAATCTTCTTGCCGAAACTGAAAATACAGAAAGACACTGAAATAAGATCTGTTTGTGACAGTGTTGCTACAATTGCCACATACTAAAGGGTTATACTACTGCTTTAAACAACTCTTCTGCCAGAACTTGTATTTCACAATAACTGTATTCTGATGATACCTAGATCTTCAAGAAAATCATTCTGGCATTTCAACCAGATATAACTAAGCTCACCCTCTGCTTTAATGACAACAATGTATGGATATTTGTTAGTACAATGTCTTGAGCTGATCACTAACAAGACATCTGTTTATACTATGATGTATACCTTGAGAACCTTTAATGCTTATCTCTACAACTTGATCCTTAGAAATATTTCCAGTCATTCCAAAATTGACATACAACAGTGCAACGTTTTTTCCCCTCCTCTAACAAAAATACCCATTCACATTTTTACTATATCACAAACATCACAATTCACTTTCAGTGATGTTCCTGCAATAAGTAGTAAGAGTTTAAAATAGGTTCAAAATGTTACTACCAGAGTTGTAATGTAGATGAAATGCAATAAGCACATCACCTCTAAAATGGCTTGAATACAATTGTAAAGTACTATATATCATACTGTCACCCAACGTCCGCTACTGACATACAAAGTCAGTCATTTCCACAACCCATACTTTCTACCAAACTCTAGTACATGCAAGAAATTCTTTGAGACCTCCACATTATACTGTAATATAACTCAAGAACGATGAGCATTTAAGATCCTAAACTCAAAAACTCATTTACCAGTTTAATCTGTGAAGCTCTGTCAGTATTAATATTTAAATAATACTTGAAAAGAAATCATCCTTTTTGGCATTTTGATCAGTTTCACCTGCAACTCTGTATTACTTAACTGTCATATAATACCACTTCTGTACTCATTCTGATTATGCTTTCATTTAACACTTACTATGGCACGCTCTTTCAGTTATTTTCTTTGATATTTTTATGACAATAATGTTCTCTCTCCCTTTAGGGCAATGTATAAATTAAAAACTGACTAACTGTCCCAAAAAGAAATGTTAACCAAATTCTGTAAGCTAAAACTACAATCATATAAAGCTCCTAGGTTTTATTATTTAAAAAACATGTAATCCCACTAGCTGACAGCTCTCTTCCATTGAAAAGTTTCAGTCAGAAGATGCAGCACTATTTTCAGGTGCGGTAAACTTTTGGGTCTATCTCTGTAGTTCATGGTAAGATACCACTTACTGCAAGGCATAGAAACCAGCCTTAAATGTAGCCACTTTTGCAAAGACAGAATGTAACATAAGCACAATTTAGTTTGACTTTTACACAGCAATTATATAGTGGCACCATTTATCAGTAAACCATCCTCCCATTACCTAGGCATGTCTTTAGTCGTTTGATTTGTGCCTGATTGTGTGGACTGGGGAAAATTATCATTTGTCAGTTGGCATATTTATTGACATATTTTTTAAGGTAAAAAAAAATTTAAGGTCAACCATATAGTAAAACTTCAGATTTTTCAGTAATGTTAACATTTAAAGAGAACCTACCTTGAAATATAATCTTTGTTCTGTCCAATGGCGCCACTGCTGTCTTGGCCACAGCTCCAGCAAATGCCCCAGACACCAAGGAGTTTAACACATTATGACTCTCTTTATTGCCCTAAATTTAAAAAATTATAGCTGGTGAAAAATCCATTGTGATTAATTTGGCAAAAACAGTAGAAGTTTAAAATGTACATCACTACAAATTTGGGTAAAAAATTATCTCAGTTACATCACAATCAGGATACTCTATATTGGGAAAATAATGGCCACTCCCTTGTACTTAAGTCAACTATGCCCAAAGTTCTCCAATTTACAGGATGCCTGTAACACCAGTAACAAGCTAAACATCAAATGAAACATAACACTATACTGCACATTATCAAACCATGGGTAAATAGGAAAGAAGGTGCTTTCCCATTGCAGGAATGTTTTATCAGGAACCAGGGAACTTTAGAAATTCAGGAACTTTTGTAGCATTCCCACCACAGTAACCAGGGCCATTAGCAGTTCCAGGTAGGAAGTTCCTGGTACTTTTTAAAGCTCATTCTTCCAGGGCATGTACTTTTCTTTCAAATAGGAACTATCATGGGAGGGGCTTGGATGATGAATTATGCCAACCATCTTACAAATCTATTATTAATTTGAGAGCTAACGGTGAAGATGGAGCACTGTACTTCACACCGGATCACTCTTTTATAAACCATCTTCTTGGTTCACTGCATCATCTGTAGCATTGAAGCAATAATCTCCCTTGTGAACTCATGATCGCTTGGAATTAGTAAGGTGCCAGTGTCCCATATGAACTCCGAAATACACTGCATCACCATTCATAGTTGCCTCCCGGGTGTACCATGCAAAGCACCAGACTGAAGCAATAATATCCCCTGGGAATTCCTGAACGTGCCTCATCATGCACAGTATCTCTCTTTTTTGCACATCACATATTTTGCATAAAGATTACAATTCCTGTTGTGAGGTGGAAACACAAAACAAGTGACCAGGGATCACAAGTGGGCAATGGCCAACATCGTACAGGATCTCACTAGTTTCTGAAAAAAAGTTCCTGCTATCGGAAAACATCTTATATTTCAATTAATGTAGTCAGTTTATTACAAGTCTACCAATGAAAAGAATGACAGAAAAGATCCATATGAAGTTATTATTAAATTACAATCAAAAAGCAAAAGTAACTACAAACTTATAAGTATGTTTGACCAAGATTGTAATACCATAGGAAGTATTAACATATGTGGATGAGATGAGGATTGGGTACAATGCCTCAACGGTCCAAGGGATCCAGGGATAACAAATTATGGAAAAGAAAACAGGCACTTAGGGTGTTAAACATACATTTTTTTCTGTGTTCTCTGTAAATGTAGGGCTAAGATACACTAAAATACACATTAATGCACTGCATTATAATTGTATTGTTTTGATTGTTTTTTAGAAGAAGGCTCTGGTCTGGTGAAGGGATACTCAGAAGCCCCCAGACATCTGCAGTATGTTCTGGTGAAAGAGAAGGTTGTCCCAAAACAACCTTGAAATATACAAGGAAAACTACCGACTGTTGTATGCTAACCATTTCAGGTGACTACCTAATGAAGCTCATCGAGAGAATGCCAAGAGTGTGCAAAGCAGTAATCAGAGCAAAGGGTGGCTATTTTGAAGAAACTAGAATATAAAAAATGTTTTCAGTTATTTCACCTTTTTTTGTTAAGTACATAACTTCACATGTGTTCATTCATAGTTTTGATGCCTTCAGTGAGAATCTACCAATGTAAATGGTCATGAAAATAATGAAAACACATTGAATGAGGAGGTGTGTCCAAACTTTTGGCCTGTACTGTATGTGTATGTATATATATATATATATATATATATATATATATATATATATATATATATATATATGTATGTGTATATATATATATATATATATATATATATATATATATATATATATATATGCATACACATATACATATACATACACATATACATATATACATATACAGTTGTGCTTGAAAGTTTGTGAACCCTTTAGAATTTTGTATATTTCTGCATAAATATGACCTAAAACATCATCAGATTTTCACTCAAGTCCTAAAAGTAGATAAACGGAAACCAGTTAAATAAATGAGAGAAAAATATTATTCTTGGTCATTTATTTATTGAGGAAAATGATCGAATATTACATATTTGTGAGTGGCAAAAGTATGTGAACCTCTGGGATTAGCAGTTAGTTTGAAGGTGAAATTAGAGTCAGGTGTTTTCAATCAATGGGATGACAATCAGATGTGAGTGGGCACCCTGTGTTATTTAAAGAACAGGAACTATCAAAGTCTGCTCTTCACAACACATGTTTGTGGAAGTGTATCATGGCACAAACAAAGGAGATTTCTGAGGACCTCAGAAAAAGAGTTGTTGATGCTCATCAGGCTGGAAAAGGTTACAAAACCATCTCTAAAGAGTTTGGACTCCACCAATCCACAGTCAGACAGACTGTATACAAATAAAGGAAATTCAAGGCCATTGTTACCCTCCCCAGGAGTGGTTGACCAACAAAGATCACTCCAAGAGCAAGGCGTATAATAGTCGGCGAGGTCACAAAGGACCCCAGGGTAACTTCTAAGCAACTGAAGGCCTCTCTCACAGTGGCTAATGTTCATGTTCATGAGTTCATCATCAGGAGAACGCTGAACAACAATGGTGTGCATGGCAGGGTTGCAAGGAGAAAGCCACTGCTCTCCAAAAAAAACATTGCTGCTCATCTGCTGTTTGCTAAAGATCACGTGGACAAACCAGAAGGCTATTGGAAGAATGTTTTGTGGACAGATGAGACCAAAATAGAACTTTTTGGTTTAAAGGAAAAGCATTATATTTGGAGAAAGGAAAATACTGCATTCCAGCATAAGAACCTTATCCCAACTGTGAAACATGGTGGTGATAGTATCATGGTTTGGGCCTGTTTTACTGCATCTGGGCCAGGTCGGCTTGCCTTCATTGATGGAACAATGAATTCTGAATTATATCAGAGAATTCTAAAGGAAAATGTCAGGACATCTGTCCATGAACTGAATCTCAAGAGAAGGTGGGTCATGCAGCAAGACAACGACCCCTAAGCACACAAGTCGATCTACCAAAGAATAGTTAAAGAAGAATAAAGTTAATGCATTGGAATGGCCAAGTCAAAGTCCTGACCTTAATCCAATTGAAGTGTTGTGGAAGGACCTGAAGCGAGTAGTTAATGTGAGGAAACGCACCAACATCCCAGAGTTTAAGCTGTTCTATATGGAGGAATGGGCTAAAATTCCTCCAAGCCGGTGTGCAGGAATGATCAAAAGTTACCGGAAACATTTAGTTGCAGTTATTGCTGCAAAGGGGGTCACATTAGATACTGAAAGCAAAGATTCACATACTTTTGCCACTCACAAATATGTAATATGTGATCATTTTCCTCAATAAATAAATGAACAAGTATAACATTTTTGTCTCATTTGTTTAACTATTTTCTCTTTATCTACTTTTAGGACTTGAGTGAAAATCTGATGATGTTTTAGGTCATATTTATGCAGAAATATAGAAAATTCTAAAGGGTTCACAAACTTTCAAGCACAACTGTATATACACATATACATATGCATATATACAGTCATATGAAAAACTTGGGAACCCCTCTTAATTCTTTGGATTTGTGTTTATCATTGGCTGAGCTTTCAAAGTAGTGACTTTCTTTTAATATATGACATGCCTTATGGAAACAGTGGTATTTCAGCAGTGACATTAAGTTAATTGGATTAACAGAAAATATGCAATATGCATCATAACAAAATTAGACAGGTGCATAAATTTGGGCACCCCAACAGAGATATTATATCAATACTTAGTTGAGCCTCCTTCTGCAAATATAACATCCTCTAGACACCGCCCATAACCTTTGATGAGGGTTTGGATTCTGGATGGAGGTATTTTTGACCATTCTTCCATACAAAATCTCTTCAGTTCAGTTAAATTTCATGGCTGCCGAGCATGGACAGCCTGCTTCAAATTATCCCATAGATTTTCGATGATACTCAAGTCACGGGGACTGTGACGGCCATTTCAGAACATTGTACTTCTCCCTCTGCATAAATGCATTTGTAGATTTCGAACTGTGTTTTGGGTCATCGTCTTGTTGGAATATCCACCCCTGCGTAACTTCAATTTTGTGACTGATGCTTGAACATTATCCTGAAGAATTTGTAGATATTGAGTTGAACTCATCCGACCCTCGACCTTAACAAGGGCCCCAGTCCCTGAACTAGCCACACAGCATGATGGAACCGCTACCAAATATGACAGTAGATAGCAGGTGTTTTTCTTGGAATGCAGTATTCTTCTTCAGCCATGCAAAGCGCTTTTTGTTAGGACCAAATAACTAAATTTTTGTCTCATCAGTCCAAAGCACTTTGTTCCAAAATTAATCCGGCTTGTCTAAATGAGCATTTGCATACAACAAGCGACTCTGTTTGTGGGGTGAATGCAGAAAAGGCTTCTTTCTCATCACCCTGCCATACAGATGTTCTTTGTGCAAATTACGCTGAATTGTAGAACGATGTACAGATACACCATCTGCAGCAAGATGTTCTTGCAGGTCTTTGGAGGTGATCTGTGGGTTGTCTGTAACCATTCTCACACTCCTGCACATATGCTGCTCCTCTATTTTTCTTGGCCTGCCAAGCCTGGGTTTAACAGCAACTGTGCCTGTGACCTTCCATTCCTGATTACATTCCTTACAGTTGAAACTGACAGTTTAAACTTCTGAGATAGCTTTTTGTAAACCATGATACTGAACAATCTTTGTTTTCAGATCTTTTAAGAGTTGCTTTGAGAATCCCATGCTGTCACTCTTCAAAGGAGAGTCAAAGGGAAGCACAACTTGCAATTGACCACATTAAATACCTTTTCTCATGATTGGACACACCTGTCTATGAAGTTCAAGGCTTAACGAGCTAATCCAACTAATTTGGTGATGCAAGTAATCAGTATTGAGCAGTTACATGCATTCAAATCAACAAAATTGCAAGGGTCCCCAAATATTTGCACAACCAGTTTGTCACATTTGATTTAATTTCATACAACTAAATACTGCTTCACTAAAAATCTAAAAACACCCCGGTACTCAGATGTTCCCAGGAAATGAGAGACATACCACTGTTATCTTTTTTGTTGAAAGTAAGTTATTATGCAGGCTGAGAGGGGATTAAAAACATTTTCATATGACTGTGTACATATAAATAAATATACTGTCACACACGTGCGAGTAGGAGGCAGCTAAAGGGTCTAAGTAATTGAAATAAAACATCCGACCAGGGGGTCGGCGGAGTGCACTGACTGTCTTTCTCAGTTCCCTACAGACCTTTACCCGGGAAATCCGCCGAACTATGATACTTAGTGCAATGGGAAAGTTGTTAAAACAATGGAATGTTCAAGCAAATTATAGAAAAAACCCAATCTAACTCCGTTAAGTAGTTCACTCGTGAAAAGTGGACACACATACAAATGGGTCTAAAAAACTATAACAAATTTCGCGCATGGACCACGAAATTTTTAAAGCTGTTTCTTATCAAGCACCTATGGGCCAAGGGTAACCTACATTCCAAATTTCAAGCCCCATGAGTCAGTGGTATTTGGCTTTTATATATATAGATGTATACATATATACATACACACACACACACTTTATATATATATATATATATATATATATATATATATATATAAACTGCTAAAAAATTAAAGGAACACTTTGAAAACACATCAGATCTCAATGGGAAAAAGAAATCCTCCTGGATATCTATACTGATATAGAGTGGGTAATGTGTTAGGAACGAAAGGATGCCACATCGTTTGATGGAAATGAAAATGATCAACCTACAGAGCCCTGAATTCAAAGACGCCCCAAAAATCAGAGTGAAAAAATTATGTGGCAGGCTAGTCCATTTAGCCAAAATTTAATTGCAGCAACTCAAAATTGTACGCAGCACTTTGTATGGCCCCTGTGTTCTTGTATACATGCCTGACAACATCGGTGCATGCTTCTAATGAGATGACAGATGGTGTTGTGGGGATCTCCTCCTAGATCTGGACCAGGGCATCACTGAGCTCCTGGACAGTCTGAGGTGCAACCTGGTGGCATTGGATGGACCAAAACATAATGTCCCAGAGGTGTTCTATTGGATTTAGGTCAGGAAAGTGTGGTGGCCAGTCAATGGTATCAATTCCTTCATCCTCCAGGAACTGCCTGCATACTCTCACCACATGAAGCCAGGAATTGTCGTGCACCAGGAGCCACTGTACCAGCATAGGGTCTGACAATGGGTCCAAGGATTTCATCCTGATACCTAATGGCAGCCAAGGTGCCTTTGTCAAGCCTGTAGTGGTCTGTGTGACCCTCCATGGATATGCCTTCCCAGACAATCATTAACCCACCACCAAACTGCTCATGCTGAATGATGTTACAGGCAGCATAATGTTCTCCATGGCTTCTCCAGACCCTTTCACTTCTGTCAAGTGCTCAGGGTGAACCTGCTCTCATCTGTAAAAAGCACAGGGCACCAGTGGTGCATCTGCCAATTCTGGTATTCTATGGCGAATGCCAATCGAGCTGCATGCTCCTGGGCAGTGAGATCAGGGCCCATTAGAGGACATGGGGCCCTTGGGTCACCCTCATGAAGTCTTTCTGGTTGTTTGGTCAGAGACATTCACACCAGTGGCCTGCTGGAGGTCATTTTGTAGGGCTCTGGCAGTGCTCATCCTGTTCCTCCTTGCCCAAAGGAGCAGATACTGGTCCTGCTGATGGGTTATGGACCTTCTATGGCCCTCTCCAGCTCTCCTAGAGTAACTGCTTGTCTCCTAGAATCTCCTCCATGCCCTTGAGACTGTGCAGGGAGACACAGCAAACCTTCTGGCAATGACACATATTGATGTGCCATCCTGGAGAAGTTGGACTACCTGTGCAACCTCTGTAGGGTCCAAGTATCGCCTTATGCTACCAGTAGTGACACTGACTGTAGCCAAATGCAAAACTAGTGAAGAAACAGTCAGAAAAGATGAGGAGGGAAAAATGTCAGTGGCCTTCACCTGTTAAACCATTCCTGTTTTGGGGGTCATCTCATTGTTGCCCCTCTAGTGCATCTGTTGTTAATTTCATTAACACCACAGCAGCTGAAACTGATTAACAACCCCCTCTGCTACTTAACTGACCAGATTAATATGCCATAAGTTTCATTGACTTTATGCTATACTCTGATTAAAAAGTGTTCCTTTAATTCTTTTGAGCAGTATACTAGCAAAATACCCGCGCTTCGCAGCAGAGAAGTAGTGTGTTAAAGAAGTTATGAAAAATAAAACATTTTAAAAATAATGTAACATGATTGTCAATGTAATTGTTTTGTCACTGTTATGAGTATTGCTGTCATCAAGGATTTGATTATCATTATTTCTTTCAATCAGGTTCGTATTTGGAGGACATGTTACATTCCATGTATGTCAACCGTTGTAAAGATAACAGGCTTCATTCATCGAAATGTTCACTACCCAAATCGCTACTCGTGAATCTAAGATGTTTAACAGGCATTCCCGGTATTAACTTGTGGATTTGCCTGCGAATATTTAGTGGCAGCGTGTCTATGAACTTGTGGAATTGCCTGAGAGTATTTAGCGACAGCGTCTCTATGAACTTGTGGATTTGCCTGCGAGTATTTAGCAACAGCGTGTCTATCAACTTGTGGATTTTTCTGCGAGTATTTGACGGCAGCAGCACGAAGTTATTTCCGTCTAGCTGCATCAGAAAATGCACCACGACGTCTGACACGCCTCCTTTTTACTGTTTTCTCACAGCTTGGATTGCTGCTGTCATAATCGGTTTGAGTTTCATGGTTTGTTTCAATTACGTTAGTATTTGCAGGACTTGTGCTGAAGTGACTTTCAGCATCTGTCAAGTGTTGTAAGCATACAACCGGCTTCATCGATAACTTCACATCCAACTTTTGAGAGTTGAAACATTCATAAACATCAAAGTGTCCACTACTTGAATCGTCACCTGTGAATCTAAGATATTTAAGAGGCATTGGCGGTTCTCCAAAGGTGTAAAATATTTGGTCATTTCGGTACACTTGAAAGCGACAACCGAACAATTCAGCGGCAGCCATCAACTCACATGCAGAAGCACAGGTGAAGGGCTTAAGCATTTCACTCTTATAGTGCCCCTGTGTAGTATAATTATCTCCTGTACCGTCATCAGTCCACACCTTGAACCTGTCCCAGTCATTCAATACATAAGACACAATGTTCCTCCGGATATCAAGATTGAGCCTGATATGGCCGTACAATATGTAACACAGAGAATGTAAAAGGCAGGCAGCATCTCCGGGCATGGAAACCATTAGGTAAGTGACAGTTCTTTGATCGATGGTGATCACCTCGATAGACATGTTAATAGGGGTACGGTTGGAACGATAAAGGAAATGGGTACCTGAACAGTAAACTAAGTCTAATACCTACACAATAACTATAATCATGATAAACGAACAATAAAACAGCGGATTAAATAAAAAGGCTGCAGTTATCAGCAGGGAGACGTGAATACCATGACGAAGCAAAGAAGGGAATGAAGAGACCGGAGCGACGGACAGCCTTATATGGGCAGTCAGTCAATTACGTGGGAGGCGTGGGGATGGGGGACACAATATAGGCAGGCAGCCAACTACGTGGGAGGCGTGGTGATGGGGGACGCAACGCCACCTAACACGGCGACCGAGCTGCAGGCTATGGACGTATATATGTACGTAAGTAGGATTCAATTATGACCGTTACGCATAGAATTTCAAAATGAAACCTGCTTAACTTTTGTAAGTATTCTGTAAGGAATGAGCCTGCCAAATTTCAGCCTTCTACCTACATGGAAAGTTGGAGAATTAGTGATGAGTGAGTCAGTAAGTCAGTCAATCAGTGAGAGTTTTGCCTTTTATTTGTATAGATTCTGAAGCACTGTTGTCGATTATGATAGATGTAATAATCAAACAATGGTTTGTCCGGTTTTGCATTATCAGTTCTGTTTGGTGATGTACTAAACCCCCAACACTATCTTAAAAGTAAAAATTTAGATATTATAATGAATCCATATCTGTAATTAAAAACTTGACCCCATATTCAGAAAGATTATGGACAATGACTCTTTACCGGAACTGGTTTATTTCACAATATTTTAGTGAAACTATGTGCTTGGGTGTGGGCAAATGAATGGATGACTAAACATTCAGATTATGCGACATGAGTAAAGTAAGACTTTTTTAATGGATGTTTTTGATATTGTTTGCCACCATAGATGTCCATCCTTTCAGAAATTTAAATGTTTTTTCCACCATAACTACAAACTTTATGTAGTAAGTAGCATAAAGAAATATTTTTGAGAACTGTGTCCTCAATAGCACACAAATCTAGAGAACTGTTTAATATTTCTGATACTCTGAAAATTGTTACCAGTTAATATGTTCTTCCTGCCAAACAAATTTTGCACAAAAAAGGGCATTTAAGCTAAAGTCAAATTACTTTTCCTTAATTGGCAATAGTACCTATATGCATTGTACAGTTTTATCAACAGAAGAACAAAAAAGAAAAACATAATAACTGAATGTTATGGGACCAATTCTACCAAATATTGAGTTTAGGATTTACATGATGTTTCAATATACCTAGAAACTACTGGACAGAATTTCTGTTTTTCCTGGGTGCGTGAAGCGCTTGAGCAATTGTTTCCTGTTGCTCCATAAACAAATCTTTTTTTAAACTTCTGAAAGACTGCTAGACCTGTTCTTGGTATGCTTAACAAATATCTGCATTATTTAATGTTGTCTGCATTTTCATTGATAGATCTAACAGATAAATACATTCTTGTTTTGCCAAAATTCATTGTCTTTGTGTTGTTGCAGAAAAATTTGATGTTATTATCGTTTCAGTTTTTATGCACTTTCATTTGCTAAAAATGTGTACACATTTCTTTTTTGGTAGTATTATAATAACAAGAGGTGCAAAGAATGATAAAACAAACTGAAAATGAAGTGAATATTCGCTCACAGTTATAGTACGCAGGTCAATTTAAGGGTGTATTCACTTCAAACTGGAATATTTTCTAGACACACAGTGCATACCAACTTCTGATATAGACAATATTTAAAAATCATATGCAATTTATAGAAAAAGATTTTCAAAAATCAATACATTTCCCAAGCTGTACCAACAAAGGTAAGTTGTCCACATTTGTCACTGGTCTCTTAGGTATTGCATGATAAGAAACAAGGCAGGGAAAAAGAACAAAATTAATGGACAAACAAACAGCCAGTACTATATATGTTGCATGTTTATCAGATTACATTACAACAACTGCAGACTCCATTGCATAGGCAAGGAAAATGCTGCAGGCCCAAATCCAGTAAGTAAGCAAAACAAAATAAAGGTTACTTACATGTGTTTGGAATGTAGTAGAATGAAAAATAAATAAATAAACTGCAAAAATGGAAACTTGTCAACTGTTGTGTCTTGCTAAGAATCTGAGTGAAAATCTGGTGGAACATAAACTGCAATACAGTAGCATCCCGTAGAAGAGTTTTCCAGACCAGAAACACAAAGCAGCATTAAAATAAAATCAATGTGTTTTAAGAAGGAATTCTTTTACAAAAAGCAAATGCATAAAACAACAAAATCAAAGAAACAACTAAAATAGTAAACATATCAACAGATAAACCTTATCCTTTTTATAATTCACTGTACTCACATAGTATAATTACTTTGTTATTGTAATTTAAAATGTCTAATAAGTGGGGGTGCAATCATAACTTATAAGTACATCTGCTGTATTTTTGAAGCTAATTTTATAGATGCTATTTTTATCAAAAATATGCTGTAAAAATAATACTTAAGTGTCTCATTATAGTTTGCTGACATTTCTCAACTTCCTGCTATGTTTCATCCCTTGATTGCTGTTCAAAGGAAGCAATACCAGAGTCAACTTGCCTTTTGATTCCAGTACATTATTTATCTGACCTTTCATAATGTGGGTTAAACAAATTTCTGTGTTTTCTTATCAGGAAACAATTGTCAAGATCAATTAACAATTTAAATGGTCCCAAATAATGCCATCAATACTAAAATAACATCTATATAGTACTGTAGTTTCTTAGAAAAGATACTTATTTTCTGACAGCTTAAAAAGTGGGCAGTTGTTAAAATTACCCTGTAAATTTAAGCACCCACACTCTGATGGATGTCGCTGAATTTGGCTCATCTTCATGAAGTTTTAAAGTGTTTTTAAGTAATTTTTTTTAAAAAGAAATATCATGCTGCTGTTACACTGTTATTTATGTATATGCAAGACTACCTTCATTCTAATTTTGCTTTTTATTGTTGGGTGCCAAACAGAATTTACCTCTGCATGATTGCTGGCAGTTACAGAGTGTACCTCATCCTGTGTTAAAGAGCTCTTCTTTTCCTTCACAGGGTTTCCCATTCTAGCCACGGTTTGTTGTGTAAGCGCAAAGTTGCAGTCATCTAAAATAAAAGGTAAAGTAAGTCAGACATTTACAAAACTGGATCAATTGTGAGTGCATTACAGAGAAAGAATTTTACATCACAGAAAGGTTTACACCAGTGTGACTGGTACTATTATTTAACTGTTTTTTAAGTGCAAACATGTGCCTGCACTCACTGAAATCTGTTTAACGAACAGCTTTCTTTAGTATACAATCTGCTACATCTTAAAATCAAACTATGCTTAACAGTATTATGCAATCAAGGGCTAAAGTATGTTCTCCTGAATCTGTTGATTACATCTTACCTATTCACTATTACTATTCGTTCAGCTGAGATATACAAAATGAAACAGATCATCATCGATCCATTCCCATTTTATTGATTTCACAGCATCGGGCACAAGGGAAGAACTAATCCTGGATGAGATGGCAGTGCAAATCTAATAAATGGATCATTTAAAGGAAAAAATACCTTCAAAATATAATGAATTAGAATTAAAAATGAAAAAGAATAAACTCATACTAAAAATTATATTAAAAAAACAAGTCTTTGTTTAATTTCTGCCCTAATCTGTGGTAGACCTGGAAAAATGTAATTAAAAATCATACACCATATTTATCAGACCACTAGGATAGCATTTTTTCACTTAAGAAACATAGCAAAAGTTAGACCTCTTATATCATTGAAAGATGCTGAGAAATTAATTCACGCTTTTGTTTTCAGTCGACTAGATTACTGTAACGCACTCCTCTCAGGACTACCCAAAAAAGACATCAATCATTTGCAACTAGTGCAGAATGCAGCTACTAGAATCCTAACTAGGAAAAGAAAATCCGAACACATTTCTCCAGTTTTGATGTCACTACACTTGTTATCTGTGTCTTTCAGAATTGACTTTAAAATACTGCTTATGGTTTATAAAGCCTTAAATAACCTCACTCCATCTTATATATCGGAATGTCTGACACCTTATATTTCAAATCGTAACATTAACTACTCAAATGAGTGTCTCCTTAGAATTCCAAAAGCAAAACTTAAAAGAAGTGGTGAGGCGGCCTTCTGCTGCACCTAAAATCTGGAATAGCCTGCCAATAGGAATTCGCCAGACTAATACAGTGGAGCACTTTAAAACACTGCTGAAAACACCTTACTTTAACATGGCCTTCTCATAACTTCACTTTAATTTAATCCTGATTCACTGTATGTTCAATTCATTATAATAACTATTTATGGTGGCTCTAAAATCCGTACTAACCCCTACTCTCTCTTCTGTTTCTTTTCCGCTACCACCACCACCTACTCAAAGCATCATGATGCTCCAACATTGATGGACTAAAAGCCAGAAGTCTACATGATCATCATCATCAAGTCCTTCCGTAAGAACCCTAAATACAAAGAGGACTGTTTCATTTATGTGAGGTAGAATGCCCAGAGGGGACTGGGCGGTCTCATGGTCTGGAATCCCTGCAGATTTTATTTTTTTCTCCAGCCGTCTTCAGTTTTTTTTTTGTTTTTTCTGTCCTCCCTGGCCATCGGACCTTACTATTATTCTATGTTAATTATTGTTGATTTATTTTATTTTCTTACTGTGTCTTTTATTTTTCTATTCTTCATTATGTAAAGCACTTCGAGCTACACTTTTTGTATGAAAATGTGCTATATAAATAAATGTTGTTGTTATTTCTTCAAGTTTACACTAATTAATACCTACACAAGGTTAGAGTAAACCAGTCTTAAGGTCAGCAATTTTATTTTTTCTCGAAAAATATTTATGTTTATTTTTTTCACATTTCTGTCTGACACCCTTTGAGTCATTCTAAAATGAAATCTACTCATCATTCTCTTTAAAGTGATCAAATATGGAACACAGTTACTCAATAATATATATAAAATGCAAAGCTGACTGACTGAGTCACTTATTCATCAACAAAAATAATATTTCAGTTTAGTTTGACAGGATAATACATCTTAGTTAGTTGGTATGATCTAGGAAAGGATATTTTGAAATTTTGATATTTAGTGGTAACCCCCCTCCCCTCAACAAAAAAATGAAATGCCTAAAAATCTCAAAAATGCCCGGACGGATATGATTGAAATTTGGTGATGTTATAGAAAACTGAAAATTAGCAACCACTCTTTTTATTCCTCAATATTTGCTGGTAATAAAGCTTTACCGAGTAGGGTGTTCTTAGGTAGCGCTTCCCTTATTACTTCAGAGCACTGAGAATGTAAATAGCACAAAATAATGTGGCTTGCAATTCATGCAAATGAACAAACAATCAGAGCAGCACTATTGTGGCAAGTGAAAAAGGGCAGCTGTCCTTCACAGGAAAAAGAGACAAGGTGGAGAGCTTCATGGAAAATGATATGTGAAATTGACGAAAAACATTAGGCGAAGCATAAAGATTTGCTTAACAAGTGACCTCTTTCTTCAATGAAGAAAAAAAATACATGCAAATTTAAGACAGACTGGATTGTCGAGCACTCTTATATACATAAACTTTAGAAAGTGGTCGGTGGGGGTGGCGGACTTTCAGCTTGGTGATAAAATACATATTTTGGAGAACTGGAGTGTCCTTTCCAAGGCCAGACTGTGGTGTGCTGCAATGTTCGGCATTGCAAAGCAAAAACGGAACTGGCAGTACAGTGCACCAGCCCACTTCAAGCTTTGTGTACAACAGAAACTGGGAGCAATTCATGCCCTGGTCAGATTAAACATTTGCACAGATCACTAAAGGGGTCCCCCTTGGTCATAACATAGAGAAGATGGACATTGTACATAGCTCATGATATTATTTCTATTCCTTTTTTTTAATCTGTACAGTACTTAAAACATTGAGTTCATTCAATGGGTCACACAATGTGCAGCCTGTAAATGTCAATGCTATACATAATAAGTTAAAGGAAACTGCAATTCAGTGTATATTGCTCTTAATCTAAATCCTCCAAAACTTAACAGTAAAAGTTTACAAATCAAAGTGTTACATTCAGTTCTGACTAAAGCTACAACTTTTATAGGATCTGATATAGTGTGAAATTATATTTATACCCAAAATTCCTACTAATTCCTCTAAAAAGGTGTTTTTCAATGACCATCAACAAAAGCCAAGTCACTAGGGGAAGCAAGAATTAATCTACAGCAGGAATACTTTATTCATGTGCATATGCACATAGCATGCTCCTGAGTGGGCATAAGAGTGGCACAATGGCAGATCCTCCCTACATGGAGTTTGCATGTTCTCCTCGTGCCTGCATGGGAACTCCAGTGAACTAATAATATTAGACCCAGGGGCAAAAATATTGTATACTGAAAAGTACTCAGTTATTTACACTCAACACTATAACCAAGGTCTATTGTCTGAAGAAATCTCCTTTAAAAAGCCAGCTAGTTTGTAATATAATTAAAACAATCTTTAATGTGAAAACTAATAATTACAAGTGTCCGAAAGAACAACATAAATCCAGAAATTTAATAAAGTGTTTTTCCCACTAAGCATCACCCAAAATACTTGAAAATACAGAAACATTGGTTCAACTGTTGCAACATATATCCTGTTAAGTAACTTATTCTGTTTAACAAGTATTACTCAAGTAACAACCTTTAGGATTTCAAATTCTAAGCCACTTTGCCCACATGTATTATGAAAAAGGCATCAGTAAAGCTCATTTAGAAATGTTTTGCTGAGGCAACAGCACATATATCAAGAAGCAGGCTTATTTATAAATTCCTGATACGAATATAACAGATATAACTTAGTTTAAACTCACCAGAAACACTCCTTCAGTAGCAAACTTTAAGTGAAAACAGTACAACTATCTCTTACCTCACTCATGGAAGCTGTCACTGCAGGATTTGTAGAGCAAATTAGGTGAGAGGTTCATGCACTGTAGGTTCTGCCCTTAGTTTCTGATTTACTGAATTCATCATGTACAAGCAAAGCACAGCCAACCAACACGTGACTTTCAATAATATAATGAAACTGGTGTAAATCTGTAGCTTACTTTTTAAAACAAAGGGAATAACAGATTTAATCTAAATGACACTAACCCCAAAAGTGACTTGGACTTGGAATTTCCCAAGTCAGACTTGGGGTGACGTGTAATGATCTGCTTTAGAGTGTTAAGCCAGAATAAATCTTGGGACAGTAATCTTCTGCCAATCTCATCAATATTCATGAGCGGTGTGGAGCCTTCAACCAAAAGACAGTGGCATGTAAATGAGAAGCTATCAAGCCAGTTTTAGAACAGATTGAAACAGAACCATTAGTTGAAACAAGTTATAGTGATGACAATGTGAACTGGTCATCAAACGTTGACATGGATAGAGAAACTGATGCATACACCACTGTACAACCGAACTGCGATGAAAAGCCCAGTGAATTTGCATGTCTAAATGTTCATCACGGTGCAAGTAGCTGCATGACAAAAAGATTAAATGAAAGTGATCAAATAATTATGTGTTGTAACCTATAATACTGTCCTCTTCAAAAGTACTAGAACAGCAAGGCCAATTAATTTGTTTTTGTTGTGCACTGAATACATTTGTATGTGCAATCAAAAGATGAATATGAGAAAGTCACAATCATACATGAGAAGAACGTGAGTAAAAACCACATATGAAAAGAGTTCAAAGTGGTGATGCTACAGCACTGTATTAACACAATTGAGGTGAAAAACAGCAGAAGTCATGTCTGGAAATACATTGCGGTTTAGGCAGGAGAATTTCAGCATGTAACGATGGTAATGCTATTGCATTATTTGAAAATAAAAAAGGCAAAACATATGCCCACACAGCCTCTCATGATTGCCATTTTTATCTCATTATGGAGTTAAGTCTGAAAAAAATCTGTGCATACTTTGAGAAATGAGACTTCAAAATATTAAATGTAATCATCTAACTTGCAGTGTCTCAAATTTCTAACAGGAGATAAAATGGTATGGGGGCTTCACATTCAATTTCAGATTGCAATGTGTATGTATACAGATGTCCTTTAAGCATCCATTCATTTTCTAACCAGCATTTGTGGTAAGCTCGCATGCATCTAAAATCACACCTATAGAGTTGTGAGTTGTTGGAAGAAAATGCACACTGGCGGTACTGCTAACAACAGCTGTAGCAAGTATAAATCAAAGCTAGTTTTAAACCAATTGTCTATTTGCCTTATTTACACCAACAATGAACAATTGTTGTCTGCAGTTATTGAAGTGCCTAATCGAAGAGACATGCCAGCAGTTACCAAGAATGCCATACAAGCAGATTTCATCACTGAAAACAAATCTGCAAACCCAGAGGAAACCCACGCAGATGCAAGAACACATGCAAACTCCACTCACGGAGGACCTGAGCCATGAACCCTGGTCTGCTTACTGTGAGGCAGCAGCACTACCATTGCACCACCACCAGCTAATGTTGCAAATATAAATCTTACAGTAGAAAATGTTACAAACTTTAACAGTGATTCTCTGACAAACCACATTTTACAAGCATGTTATTTAAAAAACAACTTTAAAGAGTTTGTTTAAATGAAAATTTTTGGAATGATCTTGGAATTCACTAACTCACCTATACTTGGTGCACTGGCCGATTCCCAGCTAAGTTTAAAAAATTAATTTGATATTTATGAATGCCAATACTAGTCTACTTATGTGACTGTTAGGTAACTACTTGAAGAATACAGCACAACTTTAAAGCTGTTGTTATTGTTAGTATTTATATATTTTATATAGTGTTACAGAAAAAGGCAAAATATTGTTCACTTGAATAATGAAGGTACTTTGAATTAAATTAATGGAATTTTTGTTTTTGTCATGGTATTGAAAAATTAATGAGTTTCATTCTGATATCACGGTATCCCTAGTCCAGCGATAACAGGACTTCTGGAAGCTATTCTAAATAATCATCAATGGTAAAATAATATATGTCTGGATTTAATGAATCCAGTTCAATCTTGTGATACTATAGAAGGGAGCAATTTCACAATTCTTTCAGCAAAATCTCATTGAACAGTAGCATGATTGCTCACTTAAAGAGGTCTTTATTGTAAATTTGGAAAAACAAAAATTTACACATTGTGTTTGTGTTACAAATGTTATCTTCCCTAGCTTTTTTCAATATACCTAACATTAATGGAGCTATTTAGAAAAAGTTAACACTTTTATTGGGAAAACTAATCAAGCAAATAGTATGGTATATTTTAATTCTTAATCAAATAGACAGAACTGGAGGATTGGCTTTGTTGTTACTATTTATAAAAAAAGGTGTTCTAGTTTCTCTTTGTGTTTTATTATGTTTAATATGATTGTGTTTAATACGATTAGACAAACACAGAGGTTTTTAAAGTATACATTCTGCTTTATTTGTAAGTGAAAAATGTAGTGTTATTTAGAAGGAAACATGTTGATTTTTTATTGTGCCAACCACTTAGCTTGTTAATTATGATTACTTTAAAAAAAAAAACAAATGGATTAACATTATGGGGCAAAAATCCACTGTGAAATCTTAAACAACATTGTTCACATGTTAACTAACTTAATAGGAAGAATCCCAACTTATATTCCATAACTGCAAGGGATAGTTATGTCTCATCTAAAGCTAAAAATGGCAAATGTTCAAGGAACAGTCAAAAAGCTTTTATAATTTGGCAAGAATTAATTAGGGCTGTTAAAAAATAAACACATACAGTCACTGCTTACTGCAATACTGAATAGTATTCTATTATTGTAATGTGATTTACAAGCTCAATAAAAAAGGTAAAAAGAAATATTTCCAAAATCGCTGGAACTAATGAAATTACATTCTGCAACAATGCAACCGAATTTACACCGCACACAGGTATATTGAGACCAAGAAGTAAAATTCCAGTCTTGAGCTAAGGTTTAATTTGGCACACCTAATTCCAAAATACACAGAAATATTAACCTACTGCATTTACTCTGTATACATTACACAAACAGAAAATGGAATGAGTATGGACTCT
This sequence comes from Polypterus senegalus, assembly GCF_016835505.1. Lineage (NCBI taxonomy): Eukaryota > Metazoa > Chordata > Cladistia > Polypteriformes > Polypteridae > Polypterus > Polypterus senegalus. The sequence continues at coordinate 132,297,906 of NC_053163.1, read as the reverse complement.
GACCGAAAAAAAAACCCAAAAAAACATCATGCTTAAACAGATAATATATGCCTGTAAAATAAGTGACTCATTACACAAAAACATCCAGCTTTCAAAGAAGGTGGTGGTCATGTAGCCCACTGGCAAGCTCGCAAGTTAACCATTAGCTCCACCTAAACTTTTTTTATCTTGTAATGCACAGTCTTTGTATCTTCTTGCATCATTTGGAGGATGGATAAACACTGCAGTGTTTCTCAAAGATAATGGTTTTCAAATTTGGAACTAAAGCTGCCAGTGTGCAGATTTATATTTCAACAGACTTCAATAATGTGACCTCTATGTGCTTTTAATTGAATTACTTGTTAAATTAGTCTTTATCGATACATGGTTTTGTAGTTATAATGCAGCAAGAGTGTTAATGAAATATTTTAAGAAAATTAGAAACATTTTTATTTTTCTATATAAGTTTTGCTTAATTGTTTTTTTTTTTTTTTGCATGCTTAATTGAAGCCAAACTCTGACAATTAGCAAACAACATAATGAAGAGCAGACACAGTTGTAAACAAAAACAAACACTTAAAAAATTCCATTCCATTCTAACTTTATTAGTGCTACAGAATAAACTTCTGTGTGAAAGCAAAATAATGGTTTTAGAAAATGGGCTATAAACAAAATTACAAACAGCTCTTTACTTTGCTGCCTTTAAATAAATGAGATTCTCCTGCTGCTTAAAATCAGATGGAACATCTTCTTAACCTTTTCATAAGCTTTTCTATTCCAAACCTCATCGAAAACTATGAATTAGTGTAAGCATGCTTTGTATCTAAGAGTCTCTTAACATCATATACTCTATGAAGATTACTGAACTTTCTTTGCAAATAAGATACTCTGTCTTTCCTTTTACCTCTGTAATAAAAGTGTTTACACTGAAAATTTCTTTAAAGCACATCTTTAATATTGAACTTTGCCATTTGATTTTCTCACTAATCTTTTTTACTGTATATTGTGATCCTTTTCTGACTAAAGACTACTATTTTGATTTATCCTTCAAAAAAGCCTATTATTTACATAATTTCTCCAATTTTTAATAACATTTAAAAAGCCTTTGTAAACTTGACCTTTTTATCTGAGTCACTACAATATGCATAAGTGGCAGCTCAATTTAAAGTCATAAATTAATTTAATATATACAGTTTTGAGACATGTAAACCAAAGTACCCAAAGAGATTACAATAAAACAAAAAGGGATACAAAGCTGTCATGGTATACATTCAAAAATACTACATAAAAATTAAACTAATTCGGAGCCACCAGATACATGGGAAAAGTAACCTAAAGACATAACCACATGGATAAACGGAAAGAAACAAAAAAAAACAAGCAAAAAAACTTCCTACAAAGACTAAATTGGGATTCTTCAAATCTAATCTCATCAATCTCTCATTCCTTATCCTAGTCTCTAACAGCAAGAAAGATCTAAACAGCACTAGTACTACTATTTTATAAAATGCTTTCAGTTAGACTTTTACTGTTTTAAATCATAATTCTACATGACAATTACTAAATAATCTGCAAATTATCCATCACAGTGTATTTTTTAAATATTTTTTATTGATTTTAATTAGGAAATAAATTCCATGCAATCAAGTCAAACTTGACAAGGCAAAGCAAAATTCAACCCCCATCCAAGAGACAGAGAGGAGAACCACTGACCAAATCTACTCCACAAAAGCAACAAGAAAGTCTTTTCCCTGAAATGGAAGCTTATTCTGACCCACTGACTTGAAAGTAGTGGGGTGGGATTCTTCCAGTTGAGTAAGATCAGTCTCGTGCTAGTAGTGAGGTGAAGGCAAATATAGTTTGTTTATCCTTCTCCACTTTAAGCCTGTTTGGAAGTCAACCGAACACAGCTGTTAATGGGTTCAGAATAACTGTGATACCAAGGCTGTCTGACAGGCATTCAATGATTTTTGTCCAAAATGTTGTTCATTTTGTGCATGCCCAGAACATGTGACCTAGTGAGGCTGGAGCTGGATTACAATGTTCACAAGTTGAATCTTGCCCTGGAAACATTTTGGACAATTTTAAACAAGACAGATGCGCTTGATAAAAGATTTTAAGTTGAATGATTGAATGATTTGCGCATATGGAACTAGAGTGTATTCTGTGCATGGCTGCCTTCCACTCCTTTAATAATATATTAAGTAACAGATCCTTTTCCCAAGGTACTCTGGGGTCTTTGAAAGGAAGGGAATTTATAATACTGTTATAAATTGCAGAGATGCTATATGAGTCTTCTGATCAGTATTTCTCCTGGAATAAAACTAGGGGGGGATGTGAGGAAAATGTTCACTGGATACAAAGACATTATCTGTGTACAAGTACATAAGTGTTTTAATTGAAGACATTATCCAAACATTACATAAAGTATATGTTTGAGAGGGTGGAAAAAAGGTGGTTGTCATGTAGAGATGCAACAAATAAAAACTTCTCTGTCTTAAAGTGCTTCTACATTGGTTCCATGATTCTGAAGAGAATGGATGTAAATTGGATTAATGATGTACTGACAGTAATTTGTATTAACTGGAGCACACTGCAGGGAATATAAAGAAGTACTTCAAGGATGTATTTCTATTGCAGACTATATATATTCATCAATTTGTGTAGATGTCCAGGGGCATCATGTATAAACAGTGCATACACACAGAAATGTTGCATACGAACGTTTCCACGTTCAAATCGCGATGTATAAAACCAAAATTTGGTGTAAAGCCACGCACATTTCCACGGTATCTCATACCCTGTCGTACGCAAGTTCTGCGCTCGGTTTTGCAGACTGGCGGCACCCAGCTTCAAAGCAGTGCTACTGTTCCTGTGTGGTTACCCTTTCTTACTTAGATCTACATTCCTGACGTGGCTTTATAAATACACTGAAACTAACCGCATATTGTTTATTAGTGTAATGCATCTGATTGTAATTAACCTTGTGACAGATAGAGGGCGCTATTGTCCTCTTGAACCCTCTGATCAGACTTCAAACACCTGGAAAAAGTCCAAATATTAAATTTATTTGAACAATAATGTGCACTAAGCACCTTCCACTCCACAATACGTATCTATACTAATAAAAGGCAAAGGCCTCACTGACTCACTCACTACTAATTCTCCAACTTCCCGTGTAGGTAGAAGGCTGAAATTTGGCAGGCTTATTCCTTACAGCTTACTTACAAAAGTTAAGCAGGTTATTTGCATCCATTCCCAATCTGAACACTCATAAAGTTATAATGGCTGGGGACTTAAATCCACTTTTAGATAAGACTTCCTCCACAGGGGGAATGGCAACTAACACCACAAAGATAATTACAAAGTTTATAACTGATCACAACTTATCAGATCCCTGGAGGTTTTTAAACCCAAATTCAAGAACATATTCTTTCTACTCACCAGTACATCATTGCTACTCAAGGATTGATTACTTCTTTATAGATAATAACTTCTTGCCTAAGATTAAATCTTGTAAATACGATGCTATTGTTATTTCGGACCATGCCCTATGATCTTGGAGCTGAAATTACTAAGCCCCATACACTCACCCGCAGATGGCCTCAACCGCTTCTATTAGCTGACGAGAATTGTACTGAATTTATATCCAAACAAATCAAATTCTTTCTAGAGACAAATACATCCCCCGAGATCTCTGCAGGAATACTCTGGGAAACTCTTAAGGCCTTCTTAAGAGGACAGATTATCTCATATCTTTCCCACAGAAATAAATCCGAAGCGAAGAAAGTAGCAGAGATAAAAAGCGAAATTACTAAAATAGATGAAGAACATGCCAGACTACCAAGCGAGACTCTACATAGGAGGAGGCAGGCTCTACATTCAGAATTAAACCTCTTGACAACTAAAGAAACTGAACAACTAATTTACAAATCCAGACATCATTATATGAACATGGAGAAAGCTAATAAGCTTTTAGCTCAACAAATTCACAAGCAAGAAGTGCATAGCGCAATCTCGGTAATCACTAACACGAACGGAGATAAAATCATAGAACACAAAAATATAATGCACACTTTCAGAGACTACTATAAATCCCTATATACTACTGAGTTTAAAGAAGACAATATACAATCTAATGCATTTCTGGATACATTACAGATACCACAAATTGGCGCTTTTAGTGTGGAGGAACTTGATAAACCTCTGGCATTATCAGAATTACTAGATGCTATAAAGTCACTCCAAGGTGGAAAAGCAGCAGGCCCTGATGGCTACCCTGCAGAGTTTTACAAGAAATTCTCGCTCAGCTAGCTCCCTCCTATTAGCAACATTTACAGAAGCCAGAGATAACTAATCTCTTCCACAAACCTTTTGCCAAGCACTAATCACTGTCTTTCCAAAACAAAATAAGGACTTATTACAATGTGCATCATACAGACCAATTTCACTTCTGAATAACGACGTTAAAATACTCTCTAAAATCATAGCTAGAAGGATGGAGAAAGTGCTCCCTCGTAATATCACAAGACCAAACTGGATTTATTAGGGGCCGACACTTATCTTCAAATCTTCGCCTGTTTAATGTAATATACTCACCAACTAAATCAAACACCCCAGAAATATTATTATCATTGGATGCAGAAAAAGCATTCGACATGATTGAATGGAAATACCTTTTACTATTTGGAGAAGTTTGGGTTTGGCCCGAACATTTGTGCATGGATTAAATTACTGTATACTAACCCAGAAGCTTCAGTTTGCATCAATAACATTTGCTCAGACTACTTTAAACTAGAGCGTGGCACAAGACAAGGATGCCCTTGTCACCACTGCTGTTTGCAATTGCCATTGAACCACTGGCAATACATTGTCGAAATACTGATCAGATAAAGGGGATTAGCAGAGAAGGACTGGAACAGAAAATCTCATTATATGCAGATGACATGGTACTGTATATATCGGACCCAGAAAATTCTGTGCCTGCAGTCTTAGCAGCACTCACAGAATTTCAAAAGATCTCTGGTCTCAGAATTAATCTGAATAAAAGTGTACTCTTTCCAGTGAATTCTCAAGCATATAATATTAGATTAGACACCCTACCTTTTATCATTGCAGAACAGTTTAAATACCTAGGGGTAAACATCACAAGTAAACATAAAGCTCTTTATCAACAAAATTTAGCGTCTGCATGGAAAAAATTAAACAAGACTTGCATAGATGGTCAACCCTTCATCTCACACTAGCTGGAAGAATTAACACTGTTAAGATGAATATTCTTCCTAAGCTCCTTTTTATTTCAAAACATCCCAATATACATTAATAAATCATTCTTTAAGCAATTAGATTCAACAATAACCTCATTTATTTGGAATTCAAAACATCCACGCATCAAAAGAGCGACCCTACAAAGACAAAAGGCAGAAGGCGGCATGGCTCTACCTAACTTCCAGTTTTATTACTGGGCAGCAAATATACAGGATAAGAACCTGGACACAAATAGAAGAACATACACAGGCATGGACCGCAATAGAAGTAAAATCCTGCAGTACTTCTTTGTATTCCTTGCTCTGTGCTCCAATAAACACACGTTATCGGCAATACACTAATAACAATTGTGCTCCACTCACTTAGAATCTGGAACCAATGTAGAAAGCATTTTAAGACGGAGAAGCTTCTATCTGTGGCACCTCTGCAAGAGAACCACCTCTTTCAACCTTCACAAACATATGCAGTTTTAATATCTGGAAAAATTTGGAATTAACTTGCTTAGAGATCTTTATATAGACAACGTCTTTGCATCCTATGAACAATTACATTCCAAATTTAACATTCCAGCTACACATTTCTTTCACTATCTTCAAATCAGGAACTTTGTTAAACAGAACCTTCCAGATTTTCCTCATCTTGCACCCTCATCCACTGGAAAAATATTGCTCAATTTCAAGGATTAGACTCCATCTCTACAATATATAAAATCATTTTACAATCCCTTCCTTTCAAAGATCCAAGAGGACACTGGGAAAAGATCTCTCAATTAATATATCAGAAAAGGAGTGGAAAGTAGCAATGCAGAGAATTCACTCAAGCTCCATATGCAAAGCATACAATTATACAACTCAAAATTATATATCGAGCACATCTGTCTCGACTAAAACTCTCAAAATGTTTCCAGGGCATGATCCAACCTGCGACGTTGCAACCAAGCCCCAGCCTCACTGGGTCACATGTTCTGGGCCTGCACCAAATTAACATTATTCTGGACAAAAATTTTAATTACCTCTCAGACAGCCTTGGACTCACAATCCCTCCTAACCCATTAACAGCTGTGTTTGGGGTTCTTCCAGAGGGCTTAAAGTGGAGAAGGACAAACAAATTGTGATTGCATTCACTACACTGTTGGCACGCAGACTTATTCTGATAAACTGGAAGAACCCAAACTCTCCTCTTTTAAGTCAGTGGGAAACTGATGTGTTATATTATTTGAAATTGGAAAAAATCAAATACTCAGTTAGAGGATCCGTATAGACTTTTTCAAAACATGGCAGGATCTAATCAGTAATATTTTAAAATAAGTTTATAAAGCACAGAGAATTTATTAATTTAGGTATTTTACAAGCCTTAAATTTTACACTTTGGCTTGCTCTCTCTCTCAGGGTGGGGATCGATCTGTTCTTAACTAATTCTTCTTTTTGTAAAAACTTGATTGCTTTGTATGGATTGTAATAAAATTAATAAAAAAAAAAAGTTAAGCAGGTTTCATTTCGAAATTCTACACGTAACGGTCATAACGGTCGATAACGGTCGACAACATCCGCCATGTTGAACTTTCTTAATTACAGCTCCATCTTCACGGAATTTGGTAGGCGGCTTCCCTGCGCTAACCAAAACTGATGTACGTACTTATTTCGATGGTATGACGCCACTGTCGGCCGCCATATTGAACTTTCCAACGTCACTAATTCTCCAACTTCCCGTGTAGGTAGAAGGCTGAAATTTGGCATGCTCATTCCTTACAGCTTACTTACAAAAGTTAAGCAGGTTTCATTTCAAAATTCTACACGTAACAGTCATAACGGTCGACAACATCCGCCATGTTGAACTTTCTTATTTACAGCACCATCTTCATGAAATTTGGTAGGCGGCTTCCCTGCGCTAACCGAAACCGATGTACGTACTTATTTCGATGGTATGATGCCACTGTCGGCCACCATATTGAACTTTCCTACGTCACTAATTCTCCAACTTCCCGTGTAGGTAGAAGGCTGACCCCATTTTCATGAAATTTGGTACGCGGGTTCCCAACGCTAACTGAATCCTACTTACGCATATAATACGTCCATAGCCTGCAGCTCGGTCACCGTGTGAGGTGCCGTTGGGTCCCCCATCCCAACGCCTCCCACGTTGTTGGCTGCCTGCCTATATAAGGCCGTCCGTCGCTCCAGTCTCTACATTCCCTTCTTTGCTTTGCCACGGGATTCACGTCTCCCTTCTGATAACTACAGCCTTTTAATTTAATCCACGGCTTCTCCGCGGTTTTATTGTTCGTTTATTACGATTATAGTTATTGTGTAGGTATTTTAGACTTACTTTACATTGTTCAGGTACCCATTTCTTTTGTCATTCCAACCGTACCCCCATTAACATGTCTATCGAGGTGATCACCATCGATCAAAGAACTGTCACTTACCGAGTGGTTTCCATGCCCGGAGATGGCACCTACCTTTTCCATTCTCTTTGTTACATATTGCACGGCCATATCAGGCTCACTCTTGATATCCGGAGGAACATTGTGTCTTATGTATTGAATAACTGGGACAGGTTCAAGGTGTGGATTGATGACGGTACAGGAGATAATTATATTACACAGGAGCACTAGAAAGTGAAATGCTTAAGTCCTTCACCTATGGATCTGCATGTGAGTTGATGGCTGCCGCTGAACTGTTCGGTTGTCGCTTTCAAGTGTACCGAAATGGCCAAATATTTTACACCTTTCGACAACCGCCAATGCCTCTTAAACATCTTAGATTCACAGGTGATGATTTCAGTAGTGGACACTTTAATGTTTATGAATGTTTAACCTCTCAAAAGCTGGATGTGAAGTTATCGATGAAACCGGTTGTATACTTACAACGCTTGACAGATGCCGAATGTCTCTTCAACACAATTCCTACAAATACTGTCGTAATTGAAACAAACCATGAAACTCAAACCGATAATGACAGCAGCAATCCAAGCTGTGGGATTTGAAACAAGATTACTTTTCACATGGCCAACTGTATGTTGCATACTCAAGAGTAAGCTCAGCGCACAGCTTGGTCATATTACAATCGGAGGATCTGAACTCACAATGTGGTATACAAAGAGATCCTTAACAAATAATTATTGGTATATTTTCCCTCAGTTTAAAAAGATTTAATTTTCTTCTTGATAAAAATTTTAAGGCAGTACTTCGCCGTTGCGAAGCGCAGGTATTTTACTAGTACAATAATAAACCAATAGCCAATAATACACAATCCTCCAACTCCCAGACTCGTTGCCACCCTTCCTCCCGACTCAGCTCATCCGTCTTGGATTTCCCAGAGTCCTTTATAGTCCTTGACCCGGAAGTGCTTCTGAACCCTCAGCCCATGTGACTTCCTAGCACTTCCGGGTCTGATCAAAAACTCTTCTTTTTCATCGAGGAAGTACGTCATTTCCTCTGTCGCTGTGATTAAGATGTACTTCCGGGTTATGGGGAAAATAGAAGTTCTTTCTCCTTCCTGCAGCATCTCCTGGAGGCCCCCATGGTATCCAGCAGGGCTGTGATGTAAAACTCCACTGTCCATGATGCCCTGCTGGAACTCAGGGCACCTCTATGTTGCAAGAAGGGCTCCACCTGGCGACCTGGGGGTATTGGCTGGGATGAATGGCTGGCCATATCCCACAACCTGTAACAATATAATGGTCCAGGGAATAGCCATAGTGTTCCAAAACCATAACTGCTTTAGCGTTGTTACTGTCAGTGCAGCTTTTTTCTTCTTTCAGTTGCTCCCGTCAAGGGTTGCCATAGCGGATCATCTTTTTCCATATTACTCTCACTGCACCACTCGGAGTATTTATATCACTATATCTGAGTAGGGAATCACAGCGGAAGCTGATCGGAAAGAGAATTATCGGGATACAGCATCAAGCACATGCTGCTTCAGCCATGGCTAAACACTTCAGAGACTTTCTCGTACGGACCTCGTGGTTACGAAACAGTTTCATCCCAAGAACTTTAAACACAGTCAATCAGTCCATCAAGTGCTCCTTGTAGAACTGTTTGTACTTAGAAGTACAATCACCTCACTGTAAACTTGCACTACAGTTATAATATTGCACAACCTGCGCCACTTTATATATGTATTTACATATGATGACGATATCATTTTTAAGATGAAATGCAGCAAAATATGTTGATTATATTATACAGATAAAACTTTAACTTCATTTAAATAATCTGTATTGTTAATAATTAAACATGTGAGGACACGATGCTGCAGCGCTAGCTAGTTCACAGATTGATCCTACCTCGTGCTGTATTCTTGCTGGGCTGGTGCGACACTGGAAGGATAGATGGATAGAATAATTAAACACGTACTACAAAGATATTTCAATGTTCCTTAAAAGTTTTGAAGAATCGTCATTGTAAGTTTACAGATGGCTTAACGTCTATTACAGAGCTGACTGTGTGGCAATTGGGTATTTGGAGAAAGACAAGGACAGGTATTGGAAGTTAGTACATTTGAAAGAGACAGTACTGCTGCAATACTTTCATCGAAGGTCGCGCATGCGCCACCATGTTCCCATGTTTAATAACATGCTTTCATTCCTATCATCATGAAAAAGATATCACGTATACATCTCAGTATTTTAATTATTCAGAGAGCTGTAATATTACAAATGTAATGGATATTGTGTCCTGTCGGAGAAAGAGAAAGCATGGAAGCACGTAGTGATTCACACACAATGAGCACATAGAAGATCACATACAAAACAAAGCATTTAACGTGCTACTTTAGTTACGATGGGAATTGAGAAACTAGTAAATTAAACGATTTTAAGATGAAGTTTATGATGTTCTACTTTCATGAATTACGTGATTAAAGTGGAAATTTCGAGATTAAAGTTGACATTTCGTGCTTCTTTCCCACTGTGTGCCTATTTTTTTTTTTCTGTACCCTAATAAGCTTTCATATGGCACTCAGACAGTGGGCTACAACTCGCCTTTTCACAGCGACTTTGATATGTGACAATTTCTTTTTTATTTCAGGCACTGTGCGACTTTGTCAACTTGAGCTTTTGAGTTTCTCCAACACTCTGTCACTCGAACAACTTCCTTTTGTTGATTATACCACTGTTTAAACCAACAAATAGTACGTTTTTCCTTGCCTCCACTTGGTATTCGCTGAAATTCTTATATTTTCCCCTGTGCTTTTCCCATTGTCTTTTCACAGAAGGCTGAGCTTAAGGGCTATTTATATTCATTTGCATATTCAAAGAGGCGTAATTCTGGGAGGAGCTGGGGCGGGTCAGCAGGCGCATTACTTTTCACGCTGATCAGGATTTATGTAGCAGAAGAACATGGAAGTTTGCGTACGCACAGATTCCTGCACCTGGATTTTTCTTTGCGTATGCACATTCCCGGTTTTGTGCTTACGCCATGTTATAGTGTGAGTTCTACGCAAGGCGTTATACATGAGACCCCAGGTCTTTATAGCTTGTATATTTGCCATCCAGCAATACAATTTAAAGTTATGTAGTGCCATACCCCTTATTGCTTTAGGTCATTGTAGAGTCACCTTTTGGATGTGTGGAAGTTTCAAATTTCAAATAAATGATATGATTGAGTCTAATTTCGTAAAAAAAATATTTGTTAATGTATATGGGGATGCTTTGAAATAGGAAGAGAAGCTAGGGAAGGATGATAATCTTAGAAATGTTGATTCTCCCTGCTAATGTAAGATGGAATGTAGACCTTCTCTTCATGTGTTGTTAAATTGTTTCCATGCAGACAGCAAACTTTTGTTGAAAAAGACCTTTATATTTACTTGTGATATTTACCCCTAGATATTTAAACTGATCTGCTAACATCACAGTTTAAAAATTGTGCAGCTTGATATGAGGCAAATTACACAAAGAAGGTTCTTACAGCACCGAAAAAAAAAAAAACACAAATTTAAAAGAAGTTAGAAAATGTATGCACAGTTTCAGGAACATGTGGGAACTCACGCTTAGTCCACACCAACAATGATATTTTGAAAATATCACTCCAAAGGTTTTTTGATTGTCAATTAAAAAGGAAGAAACATGTAACTCTTTCCCATTGGGCATGTGTAGTTGTTTGTCAGCCAAGCAGTGTTTGTTTATGGAGTTGATGCAAATACTGAAAGTATGGGGAAAATAAAGAGCATCTAAAGAATAAACTAAACTGGACTTTTCATTTTTAGACAGATGATGCTCAACTGTTTTTACAGGTTATAAAAGAAGTATAAAGTAGCCATATTCATTTAAAATAGGCATACACTGGGAGTATAACCAGATACTCTGGTGCTTCAAGTATTTGCAACACAAATCAGCCAACACATAGAAATTAAGAAAACACTACATCCAGGGTAAAGATGACATCACAAAAGGCACTGTCAAAACAAAACTGAAGTCAATGCCTGATTACATTAAACTTGTATATCAGCATTAAAAAAAAAGCTCAATTTTCCTAAAAAAAAAAACTGTTGTGTCACTAGTGATATTCAATTAATGCACTCTGAAGAGTGTTTACAAAGTCTGCCTTTACTTGGACAAGCAGAAGACATGGCAATAGAGTTCCCATTAGCATGTCAATAACTTGTACTTCCTTTTTGTTTTGCTGTTATCAGTGGCTATCAGATATTAAAAGAATATACAATATGATATAAAGTCTCTCAAGATAAATTTGAACCCCTAAGTTAATTAGAAACTGATGTCATGTAGAATGTTTCTCATTTTAAAGATAAAACAATTTAAAAAATTTGTCAATGTTTTTTGAATGGGAGAATTCAACCTTATAATGGGTTGTACAACTTGCTTGTAAAGTCCACTGGGAGCAGTGTTGTTTCATGTAAACAGACGGACATAAGACAGACATGATGGCAAAAATAAGTACTTCTACATTTTATGGAACACTCCTGAAAAAAACATTGCACTAAGTGAACAAGTATTGTCAAACGATAGTTACACCAGTATCAATTATTTGATGCTAGTTTATTTATCAAATAAAGTATCAATCTTAATCAGTTATATTTCCTGGCATGGGTTCTTTAAGGTAGTTTTATTTTTAAATTCTAAAAAAACTCATGAATATGGGAAGCAGGAAGAATTAAAGGCTCTGTTTTTAAAATGTTTTTTCTATAATGAAGAACAAACTTAAAACAACGAGAGTTCCAAGTTAGATCTATAACAACAAACTATCTGATCCAATATATGACCCTGAATTTATGTCAGTTGCTGAATCATGTTCACTATTTTGCTGCTCGCCAATCTAAAGTTAAACATTCAAATATACACTGAATAAACTTTTATGACCATCACTCCCATTACTTTCCTGTACACTATTAAAATTCAAACTTTTCAATAATACCTTTAATGAATATTTTCTGGCATTAATTACTTAAATTCTATTTTATTATTCTGACTTATTCTGGAAATGTAACTATACTGTACTTTTGATATATACTATTAGGTGTATTCAATGTATTATATTAACACAGTTGGGCATTTTATTTGCTTTTCATAAAATAGTTTGGTGTAGTAAACACAACATGAAGTAAGGCATGGCTGTATCAAAGTAATGTATGAACTATAGAGGAAAAAGCCAAAGTTACACCATCAGAACAACAACTGCATATCTGAAATATAATGTTATAGTGGCACAATGATAAGTGATTGTATTTTACAGATTGAGATTAAGCTAATGTTTGAATGAACTTTATAAAAGAAATCTCTTCAGGATTTATGTGCTTTTTTCAGGTACTTGATTTTCATTCAAGATTCCAAAGACTTGCATGTTATGTTAATTTATAGCTTTAATGTTTTACAGTGTGAGTTACATGTCCTGTATTGTGACTGGCCACCATGCAGTTTTGACTTCTGCCTGTGCCCAATGCTACCAGGACAAGCTTCTGCTTCCCTTGTGGCTGTAACAGAAACGAGTATTCTGAAACAGGATAGAACAGGGGTCCTCAATCCCAGTCCTGGAGAGCCGCAGTGGCTGCAGGTTTTTGTTCTGACCTGGTTGCTTAATTAGAAAGCAATTCTTGCCAATAAAGCACTAACAAGCTATGAAATTAAATTAACTCTGCTATGTCAGGTCATTCTCATATCCTAGATTTTCTTTCCCTTTCTATCATGCAAATGATTTGAAGGCTAAAATGGATGAGTAATTCTCAGTCCTTCACTTTTTTCTCTTCATTTTTCTTCCAAGTATTTAATTAAACCCAATAGTGCAGATAAATACACACAGGTGTAAATGTATATAAGCTAAATGGAGAAATGCTGCTCTCTCTTGTCATTTGCAGGTTATTGATAATAAGGAGCAATTAAAATAGCTGTTTAAGACAAAATTAAGCAATAAGGGCTCAAAATCACTAAAGTGAAGCAGAAGTGTTACTTTAGCAATAAGTGCTTTTTATTAAGCAACTGGGTGGGAACAAAAACCTGCAGCCACTGCGGCTCTCCAGGACCACCGTGATTGAGGACCCCTGGTAGAAGAATGTGTCCAGATCAGAACAGCGGCTATGGCGCTGCACTTCAGACTCCGGTTATTCTGGTTCAATACACTTAATCTGATTATGATCCAACTGTAAAAAAAAAATACATCATGTAACAAAATGTAACTTTTTACAACTTTGTAATTTATCTTGGATAAAGGTGCCTGGCAAGGGTATGGTAAAAACAAAAGCAATTTTAAAAACAACTAATCATATCTGAGCCCTTGCCTATTAAATTCAGCAGTATGGTCCTCAAAATGTTTGCCATCAGACTAGTCTTGGTCAAAGTTAATTACTAAGCTAAGCACATTTCACTGAAAATGTTAACTCTATACATACAGAACCACGTAAAACACATATCTGGTCATCCTACATACCAAATGTGATATGTAAACTTTCCAAAATAAAACTGATAAAGCACAATTTACATCTTGTATTATTAGACAAGACTACCACTTTCAATTCCACTGATGTTACAGAAGCAAAGTATATTCCCTCCGGAAAGTATGTGAAGGAAGGGGTGAAGGTGTGTTTGATGTCTAATAGTTTTTTTTCTGTGTTTTTGTTTACTTTATCCAGCATACACTTCAGTCTGCTTTAGATTTCTCAATATCAGATATTTTTCTACATAATTCTACTCACAAAACAAAGACCAAAGTCCTTCAAAGTCTGCAAAATGTCAATGCTTCTTCATTGCTTTCCTGAAGTTTGACTTTAAACCCAAAATGTGTACAATCATGTTAACTCACTAGAATTCTGCTCAGATATCACCAGACCCTTATAAGTGGGCAGGTCTTGCACAAAAAGATTCTTACCAATGAGGGTTCTCAAATCCATCTAAAGCACGGCAAACTTAAGCTCCAATGATGGTAGGGGGACATAGAAAAGAGCACTATATCTAAGGCCAGGGATGCCCATCAATGGCCCCAAATTATATCACACAAGTTTTAAACTATAGCTTTAAATTCCTGTTACGTTGGCCTATAAATACAGCTAATGATGGTAAAAAGGGAATCCTAAACCCACTGATGTCACGTGACGGCGTTAAAGCTCATCCGTTTTTAAAACAAAATGCGTGGGGACGAAAGAGTCATTGCCCCCTGGCGACCCCTTGCAGTAATTACACAGTTCTTATTCTTGTGAAACTTTTGACAAACTGGACAAGGTGCTTGCTTTCATCATAGTGCCACGGAGAAGCACAGCGTATCATAAATAACACAACACACGCCACGCCACGCCACGCCACGCCACACCCCCTCGACGCCCAAGCGCGCGAAGATCTGTCAACCTAACACTGGCGACAAACGACACTGCACCTTTAACCAATTGGGTATCATGTTCAACGAGAACCCCAATATGCCATAACTGCACACGTTACTTACCTCCTTACTGCATGTTAACAGCTGTTCAGTCCTCTCGACTTTTCTCCTAAACGAAACTACATGCAAATACTTTTACAGGCTGGAATGCATGTAGCACACACAATGCACACTGAAGCGCCTCCCTTTGGAGTGCGCAACATTCACTCGCCTTCTTCCTTTTTTAGTATTATCAAATGAACATTGTTACGTTTCTTTTTTGTTCAAAGTGCAAGCCACCTAAACGCCTCAGTGACTTTGACGGAACCTTCTCCACCGCCCCACTAACGATGCGCAGAGCACTCTGGTGAATGAAGTTTCCTCGCGGCAGTTAGGGGTTGACGGGAAATGTAGTCTTAGTGACTCGGAACCAGCCGCTAATGTCACGAAAAGAAAACGTGACAAATATTATTGCATCGTGTTGTCCTTAATTTTTCCAACTTATTTTTAGATTCAGACAAATAACAAAATTGATACTTATAATATTGTAAAATTTAAACTGCGAAACAAATGAGTTATTTAGGAAATAACATTATATTAGGAAACCTTGCTAGAGCTACAGCAGCATTTCACCCACATCAATGAACACTTTTAATCGGTGCCACACTAACACACTCACTCAGAGAGACTCAGTTTACAGTTGACAATCAACTAAAAATGCGGGTCTTTACGATGTGGGATGAATCGTTAAGTTAAAGTTAGAGAAACCCAAGCAGAGACAAAACATGCAGATTCAACACAGATCATAAACCGGCAATAATTCAAACCCAGTCTCCTTTAGCCGAACTAGAATCTATGCATAGAAAGACAACCAGTGCACCACTGGACTGAAGGCAATTTTCTAAAAAGGTCTTAGGAATTAATACTCTTTAGTCTTGAGAAGGGAAAACCCTCTGGGGCCTAATCCAGGTCTTCAAAATTCTTAAAGATGGCTATAAAATTGATCGATCAGAATGTTTTCAGTTAAATAGTGAATAGGACACCATTGGAAATTAAGGAAAGTGTATTAAGACATTTTTTATGCAAAGGACTGTGGGACAAATCTACATATTTGTATGAGATATTGGGACAAAATAGACATTAGCTAATCAAATAAAAGTGAGTGGTATTATTTGTGAAATACCTTATGTTCTTATGCTGGGGCAGGGACGTTGTAGCTCTAACTACTGTGCCATTGTACCAGCCCTTTGAAGAGCTATGTTATTCTAAAATATTAGCAGTTAGGATTCTAGCTTAATTATTACCAAGTAAAGTTAAAGTATACAGCATATCCTATTAAAATGTCATAGATAATCTCCTGCTCTTTTTTTATGTGTACACATTTGATAAAAGGAACATATATCTGAGCATCCATTGTCTTTCAAGTTACCATTGGAGTAAATGCAAACTGTTATTTTCTGAAATCTTGTAAGATGGTTAAGACACCATCAAGCTATTTTCCAAAACTCTCCTCCACCCTCCCCAGCCTTTTCATGTATTTGTTAAATTTTACCATCATCACACCTGATTTAAGCAAATGAGACACTGATTAGCCCACCCTGGGTTTTAGTAGTGCAATGTAACAAATAAATTGGTGTACTGGACAGTAACCAAAAATACTGCAGTGCCTCAAGGAGATAATTAAACCGACACAACCTTGACAGACATACATTCATTGTTTTATGCCAACAAGGTTATAATCAGCAAATGACAGCACCCTAAATCGCATTTTAAGGATTTGCCATTCAAACAAAAGGCTTTCTATATCTTTTGAACTATGTAATATCTTCTGTGCATTAGTGCCATTAATATTTTTACAAAAAGACAATAGAGAAGGTGGGTGCAGATAGTGTATACACCAGTAGGTGATCCACAAACTATTGCAAAGAGCTGATGCTTACAGAATCATTTCTCCACAAGACTTACTTTTGTCAGCTAGGGATAGCTTGCTTACCCATGAAATTCTGGCCCAATTGTGAAACATTTAGAGTTCGTTCCATTCTGAAATTTTTGCTTGTATTGTTACTATGTACACAGAGTTCTTAACAAAGTAATTAGTAAATAAAAATAAAAAAATCAAACACAGTATATTCTAGTGCTAAGGTGAAGTTCCTGTAACATTAAGGGGATGTTTACAGAACACTGCAGTATTAAGTAGAATTTTCAAAAAGATTCTAGTAGTAAATAGGAGTTTCTATTTTCACCCTTTTTGATGACAACAAAAGAATGGATAGTGCAAAGCCTGCAGCAGTCACAGTTAACAGAAATCCCTCGACATCTTAAGCTGATAAATTAATCTGAAAAGCTGAAGCTGGAGGATCTGGTAACATAAAGAACAACATCCTTCTTTAATGTCCTTATAGTCATTTCTGAGGAAACCATCAGAACAGTGAACAGGTTATCCGATCTTCAACAAATGTTGTGATCTGTCAGCAAGCAAGACAGTAGGGAATGACAGCACTGAAACAGATGTAAGTCTCATTGCAAAGTACAATAATATACTGACAAAGTGCGATGAACAGAAATAGTTTATTCTTCGACTCTTTACAAACCTTGCCAAGAATTTTCCGTCTTCATCAAAGATTGTGCTAGACCTACAAGCTTGGAACACTTGTTCAGATCCAATAACATAAAAACTGCCAAATGGAGTGACTTCTAAATATTGTTTATTTTTATTAAAGTTTTGTGTGTTTGCTATAAATTATGGAAAACTTGAATCTGTTAGTTCTTTTTTTTTTTGGACCACTCTTATAAACAGGTTTTTATAGATAATATAGTTGTACAACTTGCAAATACTGCAAAGTATAAAATTCCCATATTTCTATAAATACATAACAAAAGAAATGCTACTAAGCCAACTTCCATGTATTGTCGTAAATACTGTAAATGTATAATGGAGGTAGTTAAAATTGCTATAACTACTCACATAATGCAGTTGCATACCCTTACATTAAATATGACCTATGACACCGAAACTTTACATGAATGTTGTGTTAACTGGAAACACAACAATTAAGGAACACATATACATTGTTTGTTGAGGATGATGATTACTCTGTATCCTTAGCATTCTGCGAGTTAATAATATGTCTATTGACTCAGTGACCAGACCAGGAGGTAATATAAGCATGTGCTTGTGTGTTTGAGCTGAATCGTTTCTCTTGTGACTGATTTGATGCTTTTTTGGCACTCATCATTCATTTGGTCCTCATTGACCTGTTGATACTGTAACTTCTAGTATAGATATGTCTCATTTGCCTTTAAGAGATAATAGTGGTTATGGTGAAATGTTTGCCCCTCTTTGGAGCCTTGATAGTGCAAAGCCTAAACCCTTCTCAGAGTGATTCAGGCTGGTTCCCACTGCCCAGTATTCAGCTAAAAAATGACCACCTTCTTTTAGTGTAAGCAAAGGTCTTCTTTTTTAGTAATAATTGTTAGGTACTCTGATTCTGATATTTTGAGCACTGTAGATCTAAATTTGTATGTGTTTTGCAATTTGTTGTCAATTTCAAGGTAAATATTCATCACTATATTTATTGTAATGACTCTGTTTTATTTTTTATTAGCACTGCTAACTTGATTATTTTTGGGAACAGTGCCCAAGTTGTTTTTAGCAATGTTGCCCTCTTGGTATCATGTGAAACCCAGCACCGTATGATGTCCTCATCTGATGGGTATTTAAAATGGCAGCATGTCATTAAATTCAACAACAAAGCTTTTTGCAATGTTAGCTAGTGCAGAATCTATTTAGGGAATAAAGACTGTGTGTGTTTCTTGGTCTACAAGTTTAGTTTGCATTCTGATTTTGGTTTTTAAGTTCAGACTAAATAAGGAGAAAACAGAAATTTCAGTGATTGGCAAGAATGGATATAATGAGGATATTAGAAATAAACGTGATGCATTAGGATTAAAAGTCAAGACAGAGGTAAAGAACTTAGGGGTAATTATTGTCTCTGACCTAAATTTTAAATCACATATTCATCAAATTACTAGGACAGCATGTTTTCACTTAAGAAATATAACTCTGCAAGATGCTGAGAAATTAGTTCAAGCTTTTGTTTTCAGTCAGCTAGATTACTGTAACGCACTCCTCTCAGGACCACCAAAAAAGACATCAATCGATTGCAAGTAGTGCAGAATGCAGCTGCTAGAATCTTAACTAGGAAAAGAAAATCCGAGCACATCTCTCCAGCTCTTATGTCACTACATTGGTTACCCGTGCCATTTAGAATTGACTTTAAAATACTGCTTATGGTTTACAAAGCCTTAAATAATCTCACTCCATCGTATATTGCAGAATGCCTTTCACCTTACACTCCAAATCACAACCTTAGATCTTCAAATGAGTGTCTGCTCATAATTCCAAGAGCTAAACTTAAAAGAAGTGGTGAGGCACCCTTCTGCTGATATGCACCTAAAATCTGGAACAGTTTACCAATAGAAATTTACCAGGCTAATACAGTGGAGCACTTTAAAAAACTGCTAAAAAAACATTATTTTAACATAGCTTTCTCATAGCTTCATTTTAGTTTAACCCTTATATTCTGTACATGCATTTAATTATCACTATCATTCTTGGTGGCTGTAAATTCCATACTAACCCCTACTTTCTTTACTGTTCTCTTTCCAGTTTTCTGTGGTGGTGATCTGTGTCTCCACCACCCAATCAAAGCACCGTGCAGTCCCTACATTGATGGATTGAAGGCCAGAGGTCCACATGACTGTCATCATCAAGTTCTTCCATGTGAACCCAGAATACAAAGAGGACTGATTGAGATCATTTATGTTAGGTAGAATGTCTAGAGAGGGCTAGGCAGTCTCATGGTCTCGGAACCCCTGCAGATTTTGTTTTTTTTTTTCTCCAGCCATCTGGAGTTTTTTTTGTGTTGTTGTTTCTGTCCACCTGGCCATCAGATCTTACTTTAGTTATATGTTAATTAGTATTGCCTAACATTATTTCTGTATTTTGTCTTCTTCTCTTTCTTCATCCTGTAAAGCACTTTGAGCTACATCTTTTGTATGAAAATGTGCTATAGAAATAAATGTTGTTGTTATTGTTGTTTTAACTTTTTTTGTCTCTGACCCCTTTTTATTTTTCACAAGTTGCCTAACTTCTTTATATCTTCTTCATACTATTTCTCCTTTTGGCAAATGCACTCTGGTAGAATATGTGTAATGTGAAATCACTGATCACATCTTTTATGTTCATCATCTAAAGCTGCCTGTTTAAAATGTTTAACATCTGGATTCTACTTGTTTTCTCTGCTCAGAAACACTATCTTGTCCTTTGGAGGGTTGTGATATAATTTAATTGCTAACTCTATAGTACATAATCATTAACTTTCTTTAGCAGCATCCGCTGATCTGTACACAGAACAATTCTTGTTCTTAACATCTTCTGGTCTAATTTTATAAATTTAAGCTTTCTGTTAAATACATCAGGAAAGAAATGTGTACACTTAAACAACAACAAAAGTAACAAACAGTGTGCACGGTGTAACATTCAGGTGTGTTTGTAGACTTGGATAGCTGGTTTGAAAGTTTGAGTATTTTAAAATTCTCTAGTGACTTCATTAAAACGTTTGTAGTCACATTTTTGTTTATTACATATTTTTTTTTTTACAGTGAACCTTTATTGACCTCTTGGGCACAGCTATCAGCAGTGTGTCTGTCTGCAGAGAGAGTGTCGACCTCCTTGAGAGGTTTACTTACCTCAGCAGCAACATTCATGTCTCTGGTGAGTCTTCCTTTGAAGTCAGTAAACAGATTGGTAGATCTTGGGGCATCATGAGTTTGCTAGAAAGGGTTGCATGGTGCTCCGAGTATCTATGCAAAAGGATGAAGGTCCAAGTATTTAGAGTCCTGGTGTTTCCTATTTTGCTATATGGTTGCGAGACATGGATGCTATCCAGCGACCTGAAACAAAGACTGGACTCCTTCAGTACTGTGTCTATTTAGAGAATCCTTGGGTACTGTTGGTTTGACTTTGTGTCAAGTGAGCGGTTACTCACAGAGTTCAGAATGAGGCACATTACCTGCCTTCTGAGGGAGCATCAGTTCCGGCACTATGACATGTGTTACAATTCCACAGGGTGATCCGGCTCACATGATCCTCATTGCTGCAAGTCTGAATG
Source organism: Polypterus senegalus (assembly GCF_016835505.1). Classification (NCBI taxonomy): domain Eukaryota; kingdom Metazoa; phylum Chordata; class Cladistia; order Polypteriformes; family Polypteridae; genus Polypterus; species Polypterus senegalus. Next base: position 132,276,690 of record NC_053163.1, on the reverse strand, counting down.
GCTGGACCAGGCCAAGGGGACACCCATGTAACACCAGGCTGAAGCAGATAGATCGCCATTTCTGGGGTGTGGAACTCAACTTAGGGGTTGCCAACCGGGATCCTCAGCTCTTTTGTCATGTAGTGGGTGCTGTACTAGTGCATGTTCCCCAACCTGACCTGAGCCATATCCAAAATAACTGAAATAATAATAGAATATCATTTACATGTATGCCTGTACTAGTAGTGTGCAGAAAATACATTTTTAACATCATCTTACAATATCATTTGGCTAAAATTGCTTTCTTTGACAGCAGATTTAAACTCAGGTGATGAGAAGATTCATGTGCTGCTGTTACTTGTTGGGTGTGGAGGGTCTGTCGCTATTTGTAGTTTTTAAACAAAACTTTTCAAAGAAGTACCTGATGGAGATTTAACATCAGTGCAGAAGTCTTAAGTTAAAATTGCTGGCAGCATCTGCACATAACAGATAGTGGATGGTTGAGCCGTTTTACGGATAAATTACAGTGTCAAGAGAAATACTTAATCATTATAATATTTAGTTGAGGTTCAGTAAAAGTAATGTTGTTTTTATTTTTTTTACCTTTACAGACAGTAGCATCATGTCACATACACACTTCGACTTCAAGGAACCAAAATTAATTAATGCTGTGACAAAGTTTGTGCCAATAAGCTACACAGAGATGAGTGCAGAATGAGTTATGAGTTATGACATTACAAGTGTATTTATTAATTAATTACACTTCTTCTTTTTCTTTTGGCTGCTCCCGTTAGGGGTTGCCACAGCAGATCATCTACTTCAATATTTTTCTGTCCTCTACATCTTGTTCTGTTACACCCATCACCTGCATGTCCCCTCTCACCACATCCATAAACCTTCTCTTAGGCCTTCCTCTTTTCCTCTTCCCTGGCAGCTCTATCCTTAGCATCCTTCTCCCAATATACTCAGCATCTCTCCTCTGCACATGTCCAAACCAGCACAATCTTGCCTCTCTGACTTTGTCTCCCAACCGTCCAACTTGAGCTGACCCTCTAATGTACTCATTTCAAATCCTATCCATCCTTGTCACACCTAATGCAAATCTTAGCATCTTTAACTCTGCCAACTCCATCTCTGTCTCCTGTTTTCTGGTCAGTGCCACTGTGTCCAACCCATATAACTTAGCTGGTCTCACTATCATCCTGTAGACCTTCCTTTTCTCTCTTGCTGATACCCATCTCTCACAAATTACACCTGACACTCTTCTCCACCCATTCCACCCTGACTGCATTCTCTTTTTCACCTCTCTTCCACAATCCCCATTACTTTGTACTGTTGATCCCAAGTATTTAAACTCATCCACCTTTGTCAACTACTTGCATCCTCACCATTCTATACATGTCTTGTTCCTACTGACCTCATTCCTCTCCCCTCTAGAGCATATCTCCACCTCTCCAGGGTCTCCTCAACCTGCTCCTACTATCGCTACAGATCATTATGTCATCAGCTATCATCATAGTCCATGGGGACTCCTGTCTAATCTCGTTTGTCACCCTGTCCATCACCATTGCAAATAAGAAATTTCTCAGAGCTGATCCCTGATGTAATCCCACCTCCACCTTGAATGCATCACTACTACCGCAGACCTCATCACTGTCACATTTCCCTCATACATATCATATACAACTCTTATGTTCTTCTCTGCCATTCCCGACTTCTTCATACAATACCACAGCTCCTCTTGAAGCACCCTGTCATATGCTTTCTCCAGGTCCACAAAGATGCAATGCAACTCCTTCTGGCCTTCTCTGTACTTCTCCATCAACATCCTCAGAGCAAACATTGCATATTTGGTGCTCTTTCTTCGCATGAAACCATACTGCTGCTCACTAATCATCACCTCACTTCTTAACCTAGCTTCCACTACTCTTTCCCATAACTTCATGCTATGTCTCATCAATTTTATCCCCCTGTTGTTACTACAGTCCTGCACATCCCCCTTATTCTTAAATATCGGCACCAGTACACTTCTTCTCCACTCCTCAGGCATCCTCTCACTTTCCAAGATTCCATTAAACAATCTGGTTAAAAAGTCCCCTGCCGTTTCTCCTAAACACCTCCATGCTTCCACAAGTATGTCATCTGGACTTTCCATTTTTCATCCTCTTCATAGCTGTCTACTTCCTCCTTGCTAATCCATTGCACTTCCTGATTCACTATCTCCACATCATCCAATCTCTTCTCTCTCTCGTTTTCTTCATTCATAAGCCTCTCAAAGTACTCTTTCCATCTGCTCAACACACTCTCCTCGCTTGTAAGTACATTTCCATCTTTATCCTTTATCACCCTAACCTGCTGCACATCTTTCCCAGCTTGGTCCCTCTGTCTAGCCAATCAGTACAGGTCCTTTTCTCCCTCCTTAGTGTCCAACCTCTCATACAACTCATCATACGCTTTTTCTTTAGCCTTCGCCACCTCTCTCTTCACCTTGCTCCTTATCTCCTTGTACTCTTGTCTACTTTCTGCATTTCTCTGACTATCCCACTTCTTCTTTACCATCCTCTTCCTCTGTATACTCTCCTCTACTTCCTCATTCCACCTCCAGGTTTCCTTTTCATCCTTCCTCTGTCCACATGTCACGCCAAGCACTCTTCTTGCTGTCACCCTTACTACTTCTGCTGTAGTTTCCCAACTGTCTGGTAACTCTTCACTACTACCCAGTATTATTATTATTATTATTACTTATTAATTAATTACACTACTACAGTAATAATATTGTTTGTTTATTCATCACCGGTGAGAGAGGACATGCAGTTGATGGGTGTAACAAAGCAAGATGCAGAGGACAGGAAGATGTGGCAACCCCTAATGGGAGCAGCCAAAAGAAGGAGAAGATTCATCACCATACACGCTGCATATACCTTAGTGTTTTATGTAGGGACAAACTGACATGTGCAAAACATCTTTAATGTAGAAACTGGGAGTTGGATGTGTGCTTGCTAGGTGCATGTTCTGTGAATGGTTTATTAGTAAATGTTTGCAGTTCTGAAACCTGATTACTTGAAGTTTAACAGAGCAATCAACATGGTGTCTGAAGTAAAAAAAAAAAAAAACTAAGATTTTCTAACTAACGCAAGCTCCAGTTTAACTTCTCCGGGAAAACAACCAGTTCGCAATTCTTTCTTCTTTTGGTGTAGCAACTTGTAAACAATATGGAAAAGATGAGAAGGCTAAAAGAGCAGCCAGAGATGCTAACCTTAAATTGATATTTAGCAAAGAACTAGAAGATATTTAAGCAAGAATACGAAATCTTTATTGCTGCAATGAACAGCAGCAAGCCTGGAAAAAAAAGAATGCTCATATTCTTCAATCTTGTGGAGCCACAGGCAATTGAAAGGGAACGTTCGTTCACATATGTTGTGTTATTTATGTCAACAACAGTGGAGGCATAATTCCACCAGCTCAGTGGCATGTGGACCCAGAATGCCTGAGAAGAAAGTTTAGAGGAATGTGCAGCCCACAAAGCAACATCACAATAGAAAGGCATCTCAGTGCAGGGGTGGGCAAAGTCGTTCCCGGAGGGCCGCAGTAGCTGCAGATTTTTGTTCTAACACAAATGCTCAATAAGAAGCACTTATTGTTCAAGTGACACTTCTGCTTCATTTCAGTTGTCAAGCTCATTAAGATTTTGAACCCTTATTACTTGCAGTATTTTCATCCTTAACAACTGTATATTTGGTTTTTAATAGAAGTAAAATGCAATTGACAAAAGAAAAGAAAAAAGCATTTCTCCATTTAGCTTGTTTCCATTTACATCTATGTGTATTAATTGTGCAGTATTTGGTTTAATTAAACATTTGGAAGGAAAGTGAAGAGACAAAAGTTAAGGACTGAGAATTATTAATCTGTTTTAAGACTTCAAATCATTTGTATGATATTCTTAGAAAGGAAAAACAAATCTAGGATATTGGAATGAACTGACATGGTAGAGTTAAAGTGCTAACAAACCATGAAATTAAATAATTGGCAAGGATTGTTTTCTAATAAAGTAACTGGGTTGGAACAAAAACCTGTAGCCACCGCGGCCCACCAGGGCTGACTTTGCTCACCCCTGCCTAAGAGGGTGACGTGCGTTGAAAAACAAAGCGAAAACATGTACATTTGCAACTTTACAAGATGAGCTAATAAGAGACAGATTAATTTTGTGGCCCAGTCAGTGACATCATAAGGAAAACGTTACAAGTAACTAATTAACAAAGACATTGATATCCACCAGCTCAGTAAGTTAACTGAGCAGTACGTGAAGCCCATTGCAACAACTCGTATCAAAGTCCTGCTTACATTAAGAAAAGGACACAAAAGTGCTAACCAGAAGCAGCACAAGGGCCAGACTGCAAAACACAGGACATTGCAAGTTGCAGAAACTGTGGTAGATATCACCCAGCAAAAACAGATCAGTGCAGAGCATACAGACTGTGGTATTACTATTGTAAACATTATACCCATTTTAAATCTCACTATAGACCTGCCCTACAAGGCAGGCATTACAAATCTGTCAATTAGACAACTCATGAATATATGAGTGACAGGGAAGAAGTCTTTCAAATGTATGGGTTATCACTAGATGCTTGTGAAAATGACACAATAAAAGAAGTTAAAATTAAAAAACAAGAAATTCATTGTTGTGTGACAATTAATGGTAGGCACTTGATCATAAAGTGGACACTGGAGCGAAATATAATATAATTTGAAGCAATACCTATATAGTGCTTTTCTCAATAGTCAAAGCACTTTGCAAACTCCACGCAGGGAGTACCTGGGACATGAACCCTTGATCTCCTACAGAACTGTGATGCAAAAGGAAAATCACTGAAAAGCAAACTACAAAACTGGTGGCCTGTGAAAGAGCTGTAAAAAAACACTACAGGCACAGTGTTACTTGAGTGCAGGACGAACAGACACCAGTCACATATGTTGCAGTTTCATATAGTGGATAAAAAGGTCCAGCCATTACTGGGACTACCAGATTGATTGAAAAGGGGACTCAATATCTCTAAATGACGAAGTGCATCAGGTTGATGTCACTTAGAACACTGAATTGTCATGTAAAATATTTACTGAATATGCTGATTTGTTCAGTGATGAAATAGGCTCATTACTGGTGATATATTTAATGAAACTAAATCCAAATATAACTCTTGTTGTCCACCCCGTTCCTATTGCAATGAAGGATAAATAAAGTGAAGACAGAACTAAACAACATGATAAATCTGGAACTAATAACATTCATTTCAGAACCAACTAATTGGGTTTCATCAATGGTATCTGCTCATAAAAGAGATACTGACAAAGTTCACATCGATCCAAGGGACTTGAACAAACCTGTCATGCAGCCTAACCATCTGACACAAGCGTTCAAAGAAGTGGCTTCACAAATGCCAAATGTCACTGTGTTTTCAGTCCTAGATGCCAAAAACTTACCCTGGCAGATATCGTTTTTTTTTTTTAACTGACTTTAAGAATGCACTGGGATTAATGATATAACAGAGTTTTTTTAAAGGGCCATGAAAAAATTGTTGCTGGCTATCCAGTTGCTGAAATTGCCACACCCACCACACGCCTAACCACCTGGATTGGGACCTGAGTGCAGTAGGTGACACCTCAGTACCACACTGGAACAGTGTGAGGTTTTTTTTTATGGTGGCTAGAGTGCCATTCCTGCCACCAACCCCCAAATTTTCCCTGGAGTTGGAGGACCTGCTTGCAGGGCTGGATGCAGATTAACTTCATATCCAGGACGGAGCAATTTCAGGAATTTTAAAAACTGTCACAGTTTAAAGTTAAACAATAACCTTAAACATGAACTTTTAACAAAATACTACTTTGGCAAGTACAACCCGAATTTGAATACCTTCCTAAAAGGCAAGTTGAAAAGAAGGCAATAAGAAAACGAGGCTAACGTATTAATGATCAAATTGGTATTACATATGAGATGCAGACGAGTCAAAGTAAAAAGGAACGATCGATACGACTGTTGACTTTGACTGCACTGCTAAACACTGAATTAATTGAAAAAATAAACACCCTTTAAATAGGTGTACATTAAAACCTGTGTTAAAACTCCACAAATGCTAAATGTAATGCTTCTTCATTATCAACGATTGGAAATTATACTGTACACAGGACTGCCCAATGCTTCGATCGCGACCGACCGGTAGATCGCAAAGGTAGTGCAGGTAGATCGCGTTGCATTCATTTTTTTTTTTAAACGTTAGTTTATCATATATCCTCCCTATGCCATTTGCCACTTGATTGACATACAGGCCAGTCTGAGATCTCTCATCTCACACACTGGTCGTCCCGCACGCCCGATCAAACGCGCGAGCTACTGCAAAACTCCGGATGTGATCTAGTTAGCCTTCCAATTTATATCGACTAAAGAAGGGATTTAAAAACGTGTTTAGGGAGGGTATGGGCTGGAGGTGGAACTGGAATAGGATTTTTTTTTCTCACAATGTCTCAATCGAAGTGCGTTTGTCTGACATCCGAGGTTCGGTCCCCGATGAGGGGTGCAGTGGAATGTGTACGCCTGATGAGTCCAAAATAGGGCGTGTACTCGTGTCGCGTACTCTTTGCAATTATTTGACAGTTAACTATGTAACATTCTATGATCTGCTTCTCGTAACTGAGAGGGCACCCGGGGCGCATGTCTGCAGACCAAACATAATCAGATTGTGATTCAGACTCCGAACGATATATATATATATATATATATATATATATATATATATATATATATATATATATATATATATATATATATATATATATATATATATAAACTGCTCAAAAAATTAAAGGAACACTTTGAAAACACATCAGATCTCAATGGGAAAAAGAAATCCTCCTGGATATCTATACTGATATAGACTGGGTAATGTGTTAGGAACGAAAGGATGCCACATCGTTTGATGGAAATGAAAATGATCAACCTACAGAGCCCTGAATTCAAAGACGCCCCAAAATCAAAGTGAAAAAATTATGTGGCAGGCTAGTCCATTTTGCCAAAATTTAATTGCAGCAACTCAAAATTGTACGCAGTAGTTTGTATGGCCCCTGTGTTCTTGTATACATGCCTGACAACATCGGTGCATGCTTCTAATGAGATGACAGATGGTGTTGTGGGGGATCTCCTCCCAGATCTCGACCAGGGCATCACTGAGCTCCTGGACAGTCTGAGGTGCAACCTGGTGGCATTGGATGGACCAAAACATATAAAAAGCAATTCAAGGGACCTCTAACCACCACTTAACCAAATGCATTATATTAGGTTAAAAATTCAAGTTCAATGATTTTATTAAACATTTTAATTTGAAAACATGATTTAGTATGTTGACGTGAAAGAATTTTATTAGTACATACTTTAGCTTAGACTTGTAAGTAATCTAAACTCAAATTCCTTTTTTCATTTATTGAAAAGCAATATTCAAGTTCGTCTAACCTAATATAATGTTATGGCTACTTAATTTATCTGTTTCATGAGTGGGCAAGAAGCTCCTCCCTCTTAACATGCTGTGACAAGATCGTAACGCCATACTGCTAATGAAACAAACAACTACGGTGAGTGATATAGCAGATATTTTAATTGCTGTCAAAGGTGAATAGTACTTAATTCCTCCCTCAGTAATCATTCATTATTATTTGCGCAATGCTGACAGGACTAGTAATTTTACTTTACGTCTGTAGAAGTTAAGCAACGGAGTCAGGCAGGCTAACGTAATGGCTGTCTAACTAGCATTATGCAGATGAGCAGGTAAAAGCTAAGTAATAGAGGAGCCATTTCAAGTTAATAATTATTTACATTGCTCTAAGACAGCGGTTCTCAAACGTTCGTATTATGCACCCCTTTCTACCTGGAATAAATCTGCGCCCCCTGCATAATATAAAATAGATGGCAATAACCCCTGATACAACTAACAAAGGTATGATACTCGTGCAGTGTCGCTGTATCCTATCATTTTTAGTTCCATAAGATTTGCATGTGTTCGGCTAACTTCGATGAAATATTTACAATGTATTTTTTTTAAGTGCTTTAATGACTGTTAAAATGCCTTGTGCGGTTTTTGGTAGTAATTCTAATCCCCAAAACAAAGAATAAATTATTTATTCTTCTTTAATTTTTTTATGTAAAGAAAAGATTACATATGTTTTAATTTTTAAAAATCTCGTAAACGACGACACCGATGAAGTCAATCTGCGCGAGACGAACGTATTTTCGACAAAAATTATGCCGCTGTTAGTTGTATCACGAAAATAACCCAATACGCAGTAAATTATTTCACTCAATTTGGTAATATTGGCTACACTGCCAAGGTGGTGCAGTTGCGCTGCATGATCACCTGATCTACTGTTACCCGAATGTTCGCGACAGACACCGATACGTCTCGAACTTTCTGGATTGAAAATACGCGACTATAAAAGCAGCAGCAGTGGCGCTCGTCATAGAAACAAACTTCAAAAGGAGCTCAGAGTGTCGTATCTCGGATATCAAACCAAACCTGGACAGACTGTGGACTTTAAAGCTGGCACATATTAGTCATTAGATCTCTGCCTTAGAAATGTTTTATTTTAATTTGAGTTATAATTCATTCATTATGATTATATGCTTGCACATTTAAATTTCAAATACAATTTTGATGTCTTGTTCATTTATTCGACGCCCCCCTTGTAAAATGTTAAAAAACCAAAAAAGGCTGAAGTAAATTATCTACCACCTTATCCTCAAGGTGAAACAAGTGGAAGTTTGGAGAAGGAAAGAACCTCTATATGAAGTGATGAAGAGGGATAATTGTGTTGTGGTTGCAGAGAAAATGGCCAAAACCTTCTCTCTTAGCAGGAAGGAAATAATTTATCAGGCCCCTGCAATTAAAGACATCATTGACCGATGGCCTGCTTTATTTGATGCAACACAGGTGAGATTGTACACTCTTATTTAAAACTTATTTAAAAGTCAACATTTGCTTGGCATGCTTTAGACAGTTAATTGCAAAGTGTTTCCAGTCCTGCTGAGTTTAGTGGCTCTCCACATAGAAGCAGAACACTGGTCCTTGCTGTGGCAATGCCATTTGAGTGACCCAGTAACTGATACTGAATATTTTGGATGGATGCCTCCCTAGTTTAAGGTCGAATTATCTGTTAACCTCCCAAGAGTGAGCGCGCCAGGTACTAAACAGCAGTCAACACATTCAAGCTAAAGCCCAGCAGCGTAGTGCATTACTGGTGAACAGTCATATTGGAATATCACTAGGCTGCGTTTTGTTGTTGCTCTTGAACTATCAAGATGTGGTTTAGCTAATGGCCTGCTAACTTTAATTATGTGACAACTTATTTGTGTAAAATACAGATAAATGAAGAATTCACAAGAATAACCACTGTAAGTCTTGAATCGACATTTATGGCCAAACTCCAAATTAATGGATGTAGTCTCATCGAGGGGAGGAATTTCAGGACTGAGGAGAAGGCACATTAAGAATCAGCTTCTAGAGGTATGAACACTAATCAGACTTGTCTGTCTTTGAAATTCAGCCTGCTGACTTGTCACCCTTTTGGATTAGTCATATTGGAATTTAATTTTATTCTTTTTTCTCTTTTTACTCAATAAGAACAATGCAATTGACGTACGGTGAGAGGTGGCCATTCGTTGCCTGGTTGTCTACCTTGGAGAAAAGGAACAGGACCTTTTCAAGGAGTTTAATGTAAGTAATTTATCACAGTGGAATCTACATTTTAATACACCAGGAAAAAACCTGCTGTAGAGGACTGTAATTGTTACTGAAAACCTGTTTCACTTGTAAAGTGGTTATTTAAAAAAAAAAATGTGGTGTTTTTATAACTTTCACTGTGATATGCCTAAAGTAAGAGATGACATTTTTAAAAAGGAAATTGTTCTCTGCAGACCTCAACCAAAGAATTGAAAATTGAAAGTAAGTTCTACAGTGGCAAAATTTGACATCACAAATAGATTAAACCTTCTCACTTTCCTAAAGAATGACACATTATAATGCTAGAGGATAACTTAACACATTATATGCAAGAAGACTTCATTAAATAATAGAAATAAGCACAGCAGCATTTTGCTAAATCCTGGAAATCGATCTGACCATTGTTCCATTTGTAACTGAGAAAAAAAAAAATTCTGAATGTATTGACTTAATGCTTAGTCCGGACATAGTCAGGTTTTTGATTAGGCTGCCAAACACCGTCTTTTCTTGTTGGTGGATTACTACCTGACCAACTTTGCCACTATGAAGATTCTAGTAAGCTTTACTGCTCTTGTAATACTTCAGATTGGCACTTTTGACCCCAACAAACAAAAAAAGCGAGTTAAATTTGTCTCCATAGCTATTGTGTGATGGCAATGCTACTCACTGCTCATGTAAGTAGATATGTATGGTTGTGTGTTGGAATGGTTAAAATAACGTCAACAGTAATAACACAATTCTGTTTTACTAAACCTCTTAATATACTTTTGCTTTTGTTCTGTCAGGATATTGAAGAGTTTGAAGCAAACCTTGACAGGCAAGTATTGAACATCGCCATCATCAAAGACCAGGATCCGAACACTGGAACCATCGTGATCGAGGCAGCCAAAATCCTGGATGGAATTGATGTCTTAAGGTGCTGTGCTTTGCTCGTGGGTTTAATATGTGCTCTGAATCGGAGCTATCAAGGGTCTCAAATGTACATACAAAGTATTTCTGAAACTGCTCCTTGAACTTGATGGACTAAAAACATGTGGAAAAAGTAATGAATTTCAAGAACAGCAATTTCTAACAACACTTTTCTTTCAAACCACTGTAGTATGGCTATTTGTTAGTCAAAGTTTTTGAAAGATGTTGAAAAATGTAAAAATGCCATGTTATATTTCCAATAAAGTAAATTTTGCAACACTTCCATTCTTTAAGTGGCTGTATTTTTGATAATTTAATAAATAATTAAACTTGATGAAGCTGAAAATAATAGTGTGAAAACACTAATTGCACCAACTTCATTTTTTACATCATCACAACTTTAAAATATATTACTAATTAAGTACGTAGAACTTAAAAGAGTCTTTAAAAATGTAACATAAATTAGTTGGGACAACTTAATTTTTTATGTGCAGTGAATTTAAAAAGTTCTGTGTACCCTATAATTTTTTAAGCTGATGGTGCTTAAAAGCAATTTAAGATCTGAAAGAAAAACCTTTTCCAGTTACTCAATGTTGTGGGTTGGTTCAACGTAATTTTAATCAGAAGTTGTAGTAACTTAAAAAGCTTGATGCAGAGCGTTGCGTTAATTTTTTTTGTTGGCTCAAAACAGTAGTTTTTAGAGTGTTAATGTCCCAGAGGTGTTCTATTGGATTTAGGTCAGGAAAGTGTGGGGGCCAGTCAATGGTATCAATTCCTTCATCCTCCAGGAACTGCCTGCATACTCTCACCACATGAGGCCAGGAATTGTCATGCACCAGGAGCCACTGTACCAGCATAGGGTCTGACAATGGGTCCAAGGATTTCATCCTGATACCTAATGGCAGCCAAGGTGCCTTTGTCAAGCCTGTAGCGGTCTGTGTGACCCTCCATGGATATGCCTCCCCAGACAATCATTAACCCACCACCAAAGTGCTCATGCTGAATGATGTTACAGACAGCATAATGTTCTCCATGGCTTCTCCAGACCCTTTCACTTCTGTCACATGCTCAGGGTGAACCTGCTCTCATCTGTAAAAAGCATAGGGCACCAGTGGTGCATCTGCCAATTCTGGTATTCTATGGCGAATGCCAATCCAGCTGCATGCTGCTGGGCAGTGAGCTCAGGGCCCATTAGAGGACATAGGACCCTTGGGTCACCCTCATGAAGTCTTTCTGGTTGTTTGGTCAGAGACTTTCACACCAGTGGCCTGTTGGAGGTCATTTTGTAGGGCTCTGACAGTGCTCATCCTGTTCTGCTTTTCCCAAAGGAGCAGATACTGGTCCTGCTGATGGGTTAAGAACCTTCTATGGCCCTGTCTAGCTCTTCTACAGTAACTGCTTGTCTCCTGGAATCTCCTCCATGCCCTTGAGACTACCTTGAACACAGCAAACCATTTAGCAATGGTACATATTGATGTGCCATTCTGGAGAAGTTGTACTACCTGTGCAACTTCTGTAGGGTCCAGGTATCACTTCATGGTACCAGTAGTGACACTGACTGTAGCCAAATGTGAAACTAGTGAAAAACAGTCAGAAAAGATGAGGAGGGAAAAATGTCAGTGGCCTCCACCTGTTAAAACTATTCCTGTTTTGGGGGTCCATCTCATTGTTGCCCCTCTAGTGCATCTGTTGTTAATTTCATTAACACCACAGCAGCTGAAACTGATTAACAACCTCCTCTGCTACTTAACTGACCAGATTAATATCCCAGAAATTTCATTGACTTGATGCTATACTCTCATTAAAAAGTGTTCCTTTAATTTTTTTGAGCAGTATATATATAGAGAAAAAATCAGAGTTAATGCTTTTGTGATTGGTAGAATCGTGGCGTACTTTGGGATTTTTTTGGGTTACGAAAACGTGCCACCACAGAAAAACAGTTGGAAAACACGTTCTGTACCTACACATTTGCTCCTGGAAAGCTAAAACAGATCTCTGTAGCTTTTATCTCGCATAAAAGCTGGCACCATGCATTGCTCAGATGGTTATGTTGCTTTCTCTGCATAAATTAGCGAATATACTGCAAACTTGAATCCTAGGTAAGGATAATCATTACACTTCTGCTTCGTAGAAATTTGTAATTATATTTGGGCAGTCCGGACAGTAAGCTACCTGGCAGACCAGAGAGTTAAATACCGAGGGAATAGAGACTTATTCTGGTTTTAGTGCCACTCAAAGATAACCTATTTAGCACTTATGAAATATGACATTGATTCGATTTTCTTGCAGAAACATGAAGAAAGAGCGCAATTTTTACCTTGGCAACTTTTCTCTAGCATTGCACCAGCACTGCCACAAACCCCCTCGCTATCCCCTTTCCTAAGACTCCCCTGCACCTAAGTCAGTATATTTAAATCAAGAACATGTACACCATGAACACCTATAAGATATCATAAAAATGCGGTACTGGATGTGAATGCCAGTCTTTAGGTACACACTTAACTTTTTCGTATTGTTGTTTCGTATTGTTGAAAAAATACATGAAAATACCGCCCTGACCAAAGCATTGCCAGAGGCGTTTGCCATATTGCCAACCCGGGATGCGGCAATATTTTTTAACGTAGTAAACAAGCCACATAATCACATATGTGATTATCACACATATCACATAGGTGTTAACTTTCCCATACCTTAAAAATGTGTGTTTTTTTACTTAAATGTTACATTATAATACAAGTAGCAGACCATATTAGTTACCATCAGGTGTTTCTAACAGAATACCAACAATAAAGTTAAGAAACTGTATTATCTTCTTCCTATACACTCAAACACATGGAAGTTATAGGGTAAATATTTACAATTAGCAGATTGTTAATGTGTTGTATATCAGTAACATACCATTAGCAGAATGAACAGTAGGGAAATGGTAGCTCTGTTTGTGTGTTCTTCCCCTGTCTGTGTAGATTTTCCCTAGATGCTTTGTTTTCATCCCACAGTCCGAAGCCATGCAAGTTCATTGAACTGACAATGCTAAATTGGCTCGTGTCCATGTGTTCACCATGCATTGCACCTGCCATTCTGGAAAGCGATTGTTTCTGCGTCATGCCTGATGCTTGCTAGAATAGGGTCCATCTGCTCCGCAACCCCATTCTGAACAAGCAGGTTAGGAAATGGATGGATGAATATAGCATTAACCATATTTTTTTGGCACTGTTAGAAATTCAACATGGTCCTAATCTTGGCAGAAACATGTACATACAGTATATACAAGCACAGATGTACAAAGAGATTTATTTACAAAGGTATTTTGCCTTCCCATTAGCAAATCATACACATGTGAAACAAAATTAAACTTTACAAATTTTTAAAAGGTTTTCAAGACAGTGCTACAAATAAATTGAAAATCTGTACAAGTCTTTTATTGATTTTTTTGATCTATCAATATTTCAGCTATTTCATTACTAAAAGCTGCATGTGATAATATGCCATACCCAGAACACTTGACTGGTATGTGGCAGCTATAAGATTTACATTATTCAACATATCTGAATAACTGTTGAGATTGAGACAATCTTGATTCATCTTAAGCCAGTGTAGATAACAGCATTAAAGTTGTTTGCAATAAACAGTTTTGAGAAAAAATTCAGATCGACAAAAAAAACAATCATTAACTTTTTTATATAAAATAAATATCAAATGATAAAAAGAATAGTGAGTCAGATACAGTGTGCATTCAATATTGAATCATCCTGAAGTGCTGGATGCTGACCATAATATGCTTTTCTGGTCATCTTCTGTCCATTATGTATGTTCTTTTGCCCATTCTTCTTTCTATTTGCCAGTTTCACATATGGCTTTTTCTTTGAAACTCTGCCTCTAAGGTCAGCATCCTAGAGTTGTCTTTTCACTGATGCAGATGACACTGGTTTTTGGCATGGCATGTTGTATTTGAGGAAAGAGCCAACTGAGGACCAGAAGGACATTTCTTTCTCAAACTACTCACTTTGTTGTTCATATTATCTTCTATAGTTGTTCATCTGGGCCTTCATTTTCTGTCTTTGTATGACTTCTTCAGTTTTTTTGGCAATCTTTCACATGGAATAACCTTAATTTTGTTTTACAAAAATTAGATTGACGCATTTCATTTTGGCCATTTTGAACCCAGGAGGGTAATTTAGGAATGCCAATACCTTGCAATCAAAGTGAACAGAATTGAAGATGTGAGTTTCAAAATCTGCTAATTACACCTTTTGGTAAAATTTAGTTAACACGTGATTTTGACTTTTCATGCAGTTGGTCATGCACCAAAAATATGTTTGAGCTTCAAAACCTGCTAATTGCAACAGTGTAGCGTTATAGTTTTAGGGATTTAGTTTCAAAATCTGCAAAGTACGGATCCAGATTTTCCTATTTATCTCCAAAATGTATCTTTTGCACTTAGTTGATTTTGGAACTGAGCTCTTCAATTACAGGTTTCAGTCATGCTAATCCAATTACAAAGGTTTCTCTAATAACCAAACAGAATTTAAAATAAGTAAATAAGGATAAGCTGAAGGAGTTGACTATTAGTACTCTGGATGATTGGCTACTAAAATGAGCTTTGGAGTCATCTGGGAACAATTAATTAAAATCAGTCATTTCAGGGAGTAAGAGCCATTAGTAATACTAGTAATGTCTTGGCTGTATTTTTTAAATAAAATGAATGGTATCTTGATAAAAAATATCAATTTCTATCAAAAACATGAAAATTTCTGGGTGTATAGTTTGCATTTTTTACAATATTTGTTATTATGATTGACTGTTCAGTAACTCCACAACTGAAATGCTATCACTGAATCTATAGTGGTGTGAGGGCCATTGGTCCTTTAGCATATGCCAGAAGGGAGGATTAAGGAAATCAAGTGTGTAGAATGGCAAAATGTGTAATAATCTTGCCAGCATGAGTTATAAATGTCCCAAACAGAAGGCAGCTGGGTGCTGGTAATATTTTATTTGGCCTTCACCACCTTCTGCAATAAGCCAAACAGGTCCAAAGACATGCAGGTTAGGTGGATTGGTGATTCTAAATTGGCCCTAGCGTGTGCTTGGTGTGTGGGTGTGTTTGTGTGTGTCCTGCGGTGGGTTGGCACCCTGCCTGGGATTGGTTCCTGCCTTGTGCCCTGTGTGGGCTGGGATTGGCTCCAGCAGACCCCCGTGTCCCTGTGTTCAGATTCAGAGGGTTGGAAAATGGATGGATGGATGTGGATGACTTATCAGGATATGATGCAGCCAGTGAAGATGGATTCCAATGTGCAACTGTTAGGCATCTGAGGAAGTAACGGTATTGGTGAACTTGACAAAAGTCATAATGAGCTGTTTCCACTTCAATTTACCAGTAATAACATATCATGCTGTTTACTGAAAGAAATTTAAAGCTGCTCACCCTCTCTATACCATTTCCCCCAAAAGAGATGGCAGTGTGATCTGCTTTCTGTAGTCTACGTCCAGGTCCTTGGTTTTAATGACATTAAATATCAGATTGTTGTCCAGGCACCTTTAACTCATCTGGTAGGGCTCTTCTCTGAAAGTCATCTTGTCATTTCTTATGACATTGGTTCTCAGGCCTATGATGGTGTTTTGTCAGCATATTTAGTGATGAAGTTAGCATTGTGTCTGGACCTGCAATCATATTGGGGCTCATCAGACTACCGTTTGGAATGCCCGTGTTAGAGAATTAGCATGGAGGATGTGATGCTGTCAATGTGCAAATCTGAGGTGTGATAGTTAGGAATATCAAAACCCAGTTGTAGTGGGTGACGCGAAGTCTGAAATGTAGGAGTTTGGTGAGCAGCTTTGATGGTACAAGAGTGTTAAATGTTAAACTGCTTCTTTAAACAGGACTTTGGAAGAGCAGTTTTTAAATTATTCAGATGTGCCCGGATGGTATGAATTGCAAGAAATGAGACTAACTGCTGTAACAGTGTGCATCATGAAGTGTAATTTTCCAAACTGTTCCTTGGCTTGTAAAAACGATCTGAGTATATTTTTGGAGTTTATTTGTTGTTCCTACGTGTTTTTAAAATTGTTAAAAATGGTTCATATTCTTCAGCGGCACTGCCTTGTTTTGCTTATGAGACAGTTCAGTTGACAGTTGCTATGCTGTTGTTAGGCTATGTTTGGTGTTACAATATGACTATTTTAATTTTTTCTGCTCCTCCTCTAAATCTAATTTATTTTTCATTTTTTTGAGACCCAAGAATCCAATGGTCACCTTTATTTTTTTATCTTAGTACAGCTTTTCTTATACTACTTATTTTTGCATTCTTCTGTGATGACACTTCTTTCTTTTTTTTTCTTGCAACCGCCATTTTGAGACTTTAGTGTTCATGGTTGCTATTTGGTTGTTAGGGGGCAACATCGGGGTCACCAATGGTGTGACACGACATGTCAAGGGGTATAAAGGTTAACTCCTTGGACATTTTGGTTTTTCAAGTTTGGACCCACTTATAATTGACTCAGCAATCTGTTTGTCTATTCTTTTGAAAGATTCTTTTTGTGTCAGAATCTTTGCTATGATGACTATGCTTTGCTGACTATGATTTACGTCTCTGGTTATGGCCGATTTAAGTGCAATTTTCTGGTTTTCAGTCTTCTCTCTCCCATTTTTCACTGCATATTTTTGTCTTATGTTCTGGGTGTAGTTTATTAGATTCTTGCTCACCTGGTTACAGCATTAACGTGCTTTCCCAACTTTGCTCTTTCTTCCGATTTCATTATTGAAAGCAACTGTTGCCATGCACAGTCAATAACAACCAGGATTGTGAAACGCATGATCTCATGGCGCGACAGTTTAAAGTTCAGCGTTGGGCACTTTCTGGTCGATCAAACTTGGATCCACTAACGACAAAACCTTAGTGTTTCTTTGGGCAGGACAATATATTCATTTTTTAATTTGATTCGATATTTAAGAAAAACCAGAAGTCAATATTGCAACATTCAGTACTTTTGTTTGATTTTCTATAACTTCTTCTGAACATTAAATAAATTCACAAAGTGTTCACCACACTGCCTAAGTGCGATTATGTTGACTCTACCCAATATTGCCTGGTGGTGATGAGTGTGAAAGAAAGAGAGGTCCTGAAATCAAAGAATCTAGATTAAAAAATCCAAATGACTGGGCTTGACAACAGGACCCCCCCAAACCAATTGTTATGCCCCTGAGCTTTTTCTTTCAGCTTAGAACAATTTGTGGTCATATGACCAGCCTTCCCATATTAAAAACTTTGACCAGCTATTGTTTGTTTGTCTTTAAAACGTCTCCTTGTTTTGCTCAGTTCAGTGTCTAAGGTTGGGAGATTTTTTCCAGTATATAACCTATGATAACTGCATTCTAACTTGCATTTCTCCATGATCTTAATTTTAATGTTACATTTATAACCTTAACAACCTGAAGATCATAACACTTTTTTAAAAATTTTCACTAGAACCACTACAAAATAGTGTTACTAAAGTGGAGTCTATGATTTCATCAGTTTATCATTTAATTTCTTATAGAGTTTCTACAAACAGGTGAATGAAAAGTCTTTGAAAATACTTTAACAGAATCTTAAAACACACAATTACAACGATGTCTAGTAGCATATAGGAAGGAAGCCCAATCAAGAGGCTTATCAGTCAAAAGAAATGACAACGGCAACATTAGAACTTTCAGTAGTACAGCATATGTTTTTGGTCAAAAACAAGCAGAACTTGATTGATAAAACCTCTGAACTTGGAAAGATTCCAGGAGAAATGGTCAGTGGGAGGAATGCAAGGATTGTGAAAAGACCCGACTCCAGCCAATGGCAAACATTTGACTTTTTGCCTGAATGTGCTAAATTCCATGACTAGTTTGTCTTGAAGAGGCGGATAACTTGCTCACGTGTTCCTTCAGTTTTTTCTGTTGTTTTTGTAGTTGTTTATGTAAAAGCCCTTTTTAATCTAGCGTCTTTTAGAAACTGGCTTAAAATGTCTGTGTCTAAAATTATTTTAATTAGAAATGATTTTTTGTTGTCTGGCTCTCTTCTCTTTCTTTCTTTCATTTTGGTGGTGGTTTTCTTAAGTTGATTTGATTATATGGATTGTTATTTGCTTTTAAACTAAAAATAATAATAATAATAAAATAAGAAAAGACATGGCTTGAAGAAAATTGTTGAAAGGACTTGGCAAATTTCAAAGCCAAAAACAGGAAGGTGCCAGTGACCCAAGATTTAGATGCAAGCAAAATACATTGTCTTTAGAGAGCAGAGCCAAATTCAGTAGCCAAACTACCCATGGGAAGATCCCTAAGCAAAATAAACACAAAAACAAACATTTGTGTTGGAAATTTTAAAACTAGGATATTTTGAATTCCATGCTACCATCTTAAAGTGTTGCCATATATGCAATGATGCAGCAGTTCATACACAATTTAAGCTGTAGCAAAACTTCGCTTCATTAAAAATCACTGCAAAATCTGCACTACTGACAAAGAAAAAAACTTTTTAGTCCCTGGACCAATTCTCTTGCACCAGATCTGCATGTGTCTGCCTGTCATTTAAGGGGTGGCTCTGAGGATAAGAATCTACTCCGGCAATCGGAAGGTTACCAGTTAAAATCCCGTAAATGCCACAAGTAACTCTACTCTGTTGGGCCGTGGAGCTAGGCGTTTAACCTGCAACTGCTTTGTCCTGGGTATAATGTTAATCCAAATCTAGCCCTGCAAGTAGGGCCTTCAATTTACAGGGAAAACTTGGGGGTAGGTGGCAGGATTGGCACTCCAGCTACTGTATAAAACCTCACACTGTTCTGTGGTGCTGAGGCATAACACACTGCACTTGGGTCCTAATCCAGGTGGTTCGTCATGTGGTGGGTGCGGCAACATGCTGTCAGTGCAACCTCTCACCTCTAGTGAGAAAAGAAAAAATAAAAATCACTTCACTCTTTTCCTGGCACACATACATTTTGTTGAACTTAGTTTTGGTTATTCAGCTAGTATGATGCCTACTTTGCAAATCTCAATGACAATCTTGGTGATGGCAATCATACTCAGTACACTCCTCCATGGCATTTGGAGTATGCACCTCCTCAACCACTCTGCAGCAATCAAGAAGCAGGAACCGGTGGTTGATAGGTAACAGCAAGGTGCAAGTTCCCATGGTGCAATGGAGCCTTTTGCTATGTTTCCATGGGGGCAAATATGTCGGTCTTCCATAAGTGTCAATGAGGCTTTAGGGAGTAATATTCTTGAATTTACATGGCAAAAAACTTTATAAACCCAATTTTTCAAATCTTTTTTAATTTGTTTTAGATTCTGTAATTACATCAAAAATAAAATTATATACTATAATTACTCTGCAGACTCAGAATTAAGTAACCAAGGAAACAGGGGTAACATTCATGTTATGGCAGTGAGGGGTAATACAGCAGAGCAATTTCCACACTTGACTAATAGTATTTTATTTTTTTGTTTCTGCTTGGGTTGACACAGCATTACTATTTCACAGTATTCAAATGGTTAATAAATGTACAGCTGTGTGAAACTTGCATGCTCTCTCGATATTAAAAATGAGTTTTCTTCAGAAACTCAGATTTCACACCTGGAAATGGAAGATGTACGTCAGGTTCTTAAAAGTCTTAAGCTATTGATAATGACCTTTCACCACTAATGTTTTGAATCCTGTATCCTGCATCACACACCAACGGAATGTATGAAGTGCACATAAAACTACAAAACAGAGTCACTCATTCAAAGGTTAGTGAAACTATCACCATCTTTCAGTTCATGCAAAGCTAATAACTGTGGTTATTTAAAAAGAGATATAAAATTCATGAGGAACCTAACAAGTGACACGAGCCAGATGTACTTTTCCATTATATCTAACGTCACACACTTACTTGCACATTGGGGACAGCTTAAAGACTCTAGTGGAGGTAATTACTCACCGACGCACAAGGTGGCACTGTATGCTAACACCTCTTCTCTTCCTCCCTCTGCAGACTGGATGATTGACAACCTTACCACCTCTGACATCACTTCCAGTGTTTGGGCACCTGGACTCACCTCTTCCTGCCTGGTCTGCAATTAGTCATAAATGTCACCATCTTAGGCAGTCCAATTTCAGACTTGCATTTGCAAAGATATGTCTTTGCTGAAAAACACTGATTTATTGTCTTATTTACAATATGCAGAGTTGCCGTGTCACCCTTATCTGCCTTTATCCTCTTTTACACTAGTTTACTCACATTCTGATGGAATAATACAAATCATACATCATTTCAAGTGAACAGAAAAAACAGGATGAAAAAAGCTTTACAACAGAAAGGGAACAGTGCTAATCCCAGCCCATACTTAATTGTGAGCATCACTACAACTCTTAGCTACTTTCAACATATTTTTATTTATGAATTTACATACCTTTTAAGGACTCTCAAATATTATAGTTATTTTACCATAGACAAAGATTAACAACAAAGCTGAGAGAGATAACATGAGACATTCTTTCAGTTTTCAAAGTAATTACAGCAACAAGACAAGGACACATGCGGCAATGGCTGTTTTAAATATTTAACATTTCCGATACATAAGTTAATTTCAACATTTAGTAATAATTTATTCTAATTTAGTGCCTTCAGCTTCGTTGGACATCTGTAGCTTGCCATCTGGCACGTCTCACTCCAATTGTTTGGTCAACTCATAAGCATTCATTTTAAATTCAGCATCCGACATCCTGTACACATCAGTCTGGCTCAGTGACGGACTACATATTTAAAGGTAATCTAGTCAGAGAGCTACCACTTAGTGAATTCATACTGTAAGATGCTGTCTGTTTCTAGCTCACTTTTTGAGAAGTGTTACCATGCAGTACAAGGTCAGCTTAGTGGGAGAGGCCACCTTTTTTTCCAGTCCACAGCTCTCGTAGCTCCACTTTGCAGCCTAGGTCACGAAGTGCTGCCTTGGCTGCATCCTCACAGTCTCGATGTGTCACCATGGCCTGGCTTATCAGGGTTTCTCCTCCCAGGTCCAATATAGCGGAACTAAAATCCCGAGTTCGAGACACCAGATTCCGGAGCACCATACAGGCTTGCTTCTACAAATAAGATGATAGACAATTTGAAATTTGATATCTCTGATATTAGATCTGTGGCACCTAAGCTTATCTTATAACTTCAGGACTGGCAGAGGTTCATCTTCAAATTTCATCAGGACAATACAAACCAAGGCATTTTAGATTCAAGCAGACATTTTGGCGCCCCTTAGCCATATGTTTCATTCAGGCAAGTTTCAAATAATTTCATTATGTGGCAATAGCTATCTACATACAAAGTGACACAACACATTAATTTTCCACTACAGAGTTGTACAGATGCATCAGCTTACCTTGGTAGCAATAAGTAGAAGGCAAGGACCATCTACTGTATATTTGCGAAGCCAATCTGTTGCATAATCCTGCTTATTTACTCCATGCCAGTTTTGATAGGGAAATCAGGTCTTTATACTAGAGTCATGTGAAATTATAAGCACATCCTCTTTCAACTCTACAGTTTCACATATCAGAACATAGCTAAAAATCAATCTGCTATGAACCAAGCCCCAAAATCAGATAAATCTAACCTGAGCTATAAAGAGCATAAAACATGTGAAAAAGTAAATTCATCCTATTATTCAGTAGCTTGTAGAACTACCTTTAGCAGCAAAAATTTGAAGTAACCATTTCTTGTATGAGTTAATCCATCCATTTTCCAACCCGCTGAATCTGAACACAGGGCCATGGGTGTCTGCTAGAGCCAATCCCAGCCAACACAGGGCGCAAGGCAGGAACCAATCCCGGGCAGGACATCAACCCACCGCAGTGTATGAGTTAATTCATCTCTTAAATTGTGCTGGATATATTTTGGCCTGCTACTCATTAAAATACTGCTTCAGTTCATTGATGTTTGAGGGTAATTATATATGTCCAGGTTTATTATGATCTAAAAATTGTATTTAATTAAAACAGAGCTCTAAACTTTGACTTGACTGTTCCAGAATCTTGATTGTTTATTTTTACATTCATTTAGTTGCAGATTGTCCCATTGCCCGATTCGGTTATGTTAACGCTTTAGCTCAAGGACAGATGGTCTCAAGGACATTCTGGCACAAGGAAAGATTCCCGATGGACTCACAATGACTGAGAGTCACCCAGGTCTTCTTGACTGAAAATCAACCCTAAATCATCTCTTCTTTCATCAATGTGTGCTTGATGGGTTGTATAAAGTTCTTATAGCGATGGGCTGGGTTTGGTTTTCACCAAGCATTATATGCGGAATGGCCAAACAACTTCAGTTTGATCTCATTTGTTCAGAGAAGTTCCAGTTCCAGAAGTCCAATACTTTCCTCAGATGCAACCATGAAAACCTAGGTTTACCATATTAATAGAGACATGTAAATTCTTAAATGTAGCTTTGGGTATCTGGTTTGATCTTTGGGTGAATTTACTGGGACACACACTTCTATGAAAGTTCGCAATGCTGTCTTAAGATTTTCATTTGTAAATAATTCTTTTTTACAGCAGAATGCCAGACTTAACATGGCCTTGAAATGACCTTATAAGCCTTCCTTGACTGATGGATAGGAGCACCTGATTCTCTGAGATTATTACAGATATCCTTTTTTTGGCACAGTATTATCGCAAACCTGAATGTCCTAGACCAAAAAGTCAAAGGTTGTTCTTTTATAGTGATCTAATAGCATTTCCTGATCATCAACCCATCAAGTGCACTTGATCCTCAGTACCCGGCTCAAATCACCTTACTTTTTCAGACTTTTTTTGCATATTCCCTGTTTTATACTTAGATAAATCAAAATTCAGGGGACAATAGCATGTAGCAGGTTTTACTTTGAAATTATTTACTAATTGTAGGACATATTGAGGATTGTTTGTTATGTTCTTTTATAGAGAACATGTATGCTCTAAAGAGATGTTACATTAGCTCACAAACTCTTCTCTGCTCTGATATCCCACCCCTTGGAAATTATTTTACATGTAATACTTGCCTGCAAATTAGTTTCATTAGGGTGGGCCTTCATGGCTTGTAAGACAACTGGGACTCCCCCATTTTCCATGATAATTCTGCAGTTCTCTGGTTTCCTGAGAGCCAGCATTGACAAGGCAGCACAACCTTGCTCACAGACCTGTAGGAAGTAAACCTGTTTATTTCACTTCCATAGTGAGACATAAATACTCTAGATTTTGGACAAGTTCTTTTATTTTTTTATTCTTTAAAAAATCACTTTCCTCCAAGAAATTATAGTATAAGACTAAAGACATACAGTCCTATAGCTGTGTACCTGAGAGCTGCCTACATGCCGATTTAATGCTAGTATGGTTAGCTGAATTCCACCTGAAGCAGAAATGGCATCCTTGACATCATCATTGCCAGCAATAGCACGAAGTGCATTTAGCACTTGCTTGACAAGCTCCTATGAGAGAGTAAGAGAGTTTTTGAAAATGGTTTTAAACAACAGGAACTTATAAAAAATAAAAATAAAAAATCTTCAAATTATTATGATAACATTGTTACTACCTGATTATCAAGGCTGCCAGCCAGCAGGTTTAACATAAGATTTAAACCACCAAGGTCAACAATATCCTGGCAGTATTCATTCCGAACAGCCAGCCTTGACAATGTGGCACATAGTTCACTGAGCACACCCAGGTTCTCCAGGTGGGCTGCAAGACAAAAGTGAGACAATTTAATTATGAACACCCACCCTTTCTCCTTGGATGCTTTTTCAAACCTTAATATTCTGGCAAGTTAAGATGTCAAGCAAGCTTCATATTTATCAATTGTTTTCTTTCAGAATATTATACACACAACACTTTTGTAAAGAAGTAGAATCAATTCATTTTATTTAATAAGTAAAAACATGCATTAACATTTTTTCAGCTGGGTATGTATTGGAAAATCTTCAACTTGGTTTAAGCAAACAGCTAAAAAATGTTTAGGTGCGGTTTTAAAAGATGACTCCTTCACAAAGATCAACTAATTAAATGGACCAGAGCAATTCTGATACAATAGAGAATTAAAGAGATAAATCTGTTAAACAAATATTTGTATTACATGAAACTGCTTTAGGAAAATTGGTATATTTATTTAAAACAAACATTAAATAACCAACTTGTTGCACAAATATATGGAGTAAGCAAGTTTGAGAATGGAATGACCTTGCTTGGTTAGCCAATAATTTGTCATATGATCTCATAATAATAATTTCCTTAAATTTTCACCTTTAACAATATAACTTAGTAGTTTGTTTGAGATTACTATAACCCTTTCAGTAAAGACATGTTTCTGCCTTCAATCTTAACTACACTTCTGTTAATTTCTATGGGTGTCTTTGAGTAGGCGACTTTCTTTAGTTGAAAGAATTCTAAAAAATCATCTTTGTCAAATCCACTGACAGCCTGGATTAGGTCCATATGTAGTCACCTCTGCTCATAATTAAAGAGGTTTCATTTCCTTGGCTTATCAGATAAACATGCCATTTAGTCCTGGAATGTATATGGTTGCAGTTATGGACTCTGGAAGTCCAAATATCTGTGACTTATTTATAAGAGGACCCCTAACTAGCCTAATGACTGGTGTTTTTTTTTTCTTTCTGGAAAGGCATTTCTTTAATCCATGTAACAATACTTTGCACAATGAAAGCCTAGATTTTATATAGGAAGAAATGTGACATGTCATGTGACCGGCTATAATAACCTGTATGCAAAATGGCCACAGCCATGCAAAGATCAACAAAAAAGGTTGACTACCATATAACAGTAAGAAACAAAATGGCCGTTAACATAGAATAAGAAAAATTAAAAACTTCCTAGAAAAAATACAGATCAATGAGTATTTAGTATTTAGTAGTGGAACATTATTTTATCAGTGCTACTAGTATAGAGAGTGCCTATAAAGCCTTTCCTATGCCTCCACTTGGGAAATCTGTTCACTCTATCAAATTCTTGCTACCAGAATACAAACAGATGATCACATGTGAGACGAGCGGTCAAATGAAGGAACCACAAATCTTGTGATGACCAGCATGAAACCAGATGGTTGTGGCAAAGTGTCAGGACCATCATTGACTATAGGAACAAATCCCCCACACTGGCAAACGCAAATGCTACTGTAGCTGAGGAGCTGAACTTACTTAGTGCATGGATTGATGCGAATGGTAGCAATAGCAGCCTGCCAGATAAGACTGGCACACCTGATGAAACTACAGTATTATGAAACAGTATGTCTATCAATGTCAGCAAAGCAAAAAAGCATAATGGATTTCATCAGGGATAACGAGAGAAAAAAAAAAAAAAAGAACCGAAGTACACACCTCTGTTCATTAATGAAATTGCACTGGAGAGGAACGAGTGTTTCTAATACCTGGGAATCAACATCAGGAGTGACTTAACATGGTCCATGCTTCATTTCCCAAGTAATAAAAATAAGAAATAGTCATCTTGTCAGGCATTCCTCAAAATTGCAAAATAGTTATTGATTAGTTATATTATTTAACTATTGCCTATTATTTAACAATAATTATAACTTTACATATTTTATATCTGCTTTTAATTTATACTTTTAAAAATAAAAATATAAAAAATATAAAATTTTTAAATATAAAAATATAAAATGCTGCACACTGAGCTGCATTTCAATAAATACCCTTGAGTGTGTAAGTGTGACAAATAAATAAAATCTTGATTCTTAAGTGGTGTCCAAAACTGCACACAGGACTCCTGAGAGCATTACAGAGTCTCAGCATAATGTCCTTAAGTTCAACACTACAGGTTTTACATTTTATGTGCTTTTATTTGCTTCTTCACATTGCATAAATATTAAGAATTACATGTCAGTTTAGCAACAGTAATGTTATTGGTAATAGTTTTTCAGGGACTGCTTCATTTAGTTCAGAGTAACTCTAATATCCATCTTAATAAAAGGACAAGTGTCTGTGTATGTGTGGGTATCTCTGAATCTGTGTATTCATTAGGTTGATGGGGTTAGGAAAAAAAAAAATATTTAAATAGACAACACATGTAGATTAAGGGCAAAAAAATTCAAAAATCTAAAAAATTTCCAAAAAGGGTCTAAAAATAAGAACCTTGGTCTTAAAAGCCTATTCTGTTATCTGACATTACACACCAGCAACTGCAGTGTGGTAGCAACTTTTTTGCACCCACATGGGCCATGTGAACTTGGTTTATAGCTGAAATGCTAACGACTGATAACTATATGTGGTGGGCAATGAAAGAGTGAAAATAATGATTATTCAACATGTTGGGAAACCAAAGCCCTAACATGACTAGGAGGAATCTGTGAAAATGGGAACTCCGTCTGAAGAGGAAAAGGCCTCTGTGAGGGAAAATGGGATGCACATTGATTCATCATTATTATCACTCTTTCATCAGGTGCATATTATAGTACATGACCAAGTGAACAACACATGCATCAAATAAAAAATATTAGGTCAACGGTGATTGTTTAGTTTACAACCCGTGTTTGGTAGGTAGCACAGCTAGTAGTTAATATTCTTTTTGCCTACATGTTGCACTTGTCCATATTAAACTGCATATTCCAAGTATCTGCCTAATCATTAAGCTTGTCTAGATCTTTTTAAATGGCCTAGGCTGTGTGTCAGCATTTGCTATCCATTAAACTTTAGTGTGATCTAATGGTAGTGTTGTTTTAGATTAACAAATTTTAACAGTTTACTAGAATGATGGTACTTTGTATTGGACAAAGTATTCGAAATTTCCCCTGTGGGACAAATAAAGTGCTATCAATCTTTGCTTATAGTAGAGTGTGTTTGATGGCCGGGCATTATAATTCTCCTATTGAAAGGCATATTTTTTGAATAAATAAACAAAAAACTAAAACGAAACGAAAACTCAATTTTTTGTTTGTCTTCTTCAAGGTGTCTATTATTATTGTTGTTGGTAATATGTTTTGCCAACAATAAACATCCTATATGATTTATGACATGTGTCAAACTATTTAAATGAACTTTTATACTAACAATAGTCTCTCTCACCTGCTATTACATAGCACTAGTAGGGGTACACTGAACATTTTTTCCATTAAAATGACCGTCTTTGCCTTTGTATATGGCACAACTGTAAAGCACAAGGTTACCTATTGATAACCCACCACTGTCTTACCATGTGACCCTAAGAAAAGCATTTAACTTGCCAGAACCACAACTGCAAAACAATACGTTAACATATGTTTTATACCATACTTATATGTCTTTAGATGAGTTCAGTATGTAAAATGCTCAGTCCTTACTTCAGACTCACTCTATTTACTAAGCATGTCCCCCAGGAAATACGTGCTTCAAAAATAAAAATTATATGAGTATACTTCTGTATTTGGAAAGCACTCTTTGATGGAAGTCACTACAGTGAGGTAACATAACATTCTCAAACCAATTTAATCCATTTTAAGGCCATCAGGATTTTACGTACCTATGCTACCAGCAATATACACCAATATTCAACACAGACACGTACATTGTGTCGATTTAGAATTGCCAATTAACTAAACACACGTGTAAAAATTGGGCATCAAGAGAAAAATCAATGTGAATTTGGGGATGGTGTGGGTGTACACTCTTAAGAATGACTGGACATGGAATTCAAACCCAGAGGCAACATGCCTCAACTGCAGACACATACTATATAGAACTGTTGGTTAATACTGGTGTGGTAGGGCATTGCCAGCAGCAGCCAGGTTTCAATGCACTGTGTTTGCTTGTTATAGTGGTCTAAATGCTTGGCAATTGATGTTTGCTACAGTATCTCTTCAACATATTCAGTCTGTCTGAAAGCTGTTGTGATGTGTAAGCTGCTTTTGATAAAAACACCATCTAATAAACAAATGCTTCACTATAACTTTCATCAGACTGCAACATGAAAAACTTCTTTGTGGCCATGGCTAACTTTTTGCTTGCTTGGTCTTATTTTACTACCATATTACTCAGTAGTTTTCTTGGAGCAATGCCAGGATCTGCAGCCATGTGGCTGTAGTGCTGTGCTCTAAACTGTCAGACTCATAATTTGATCCTCACCAGCAACTCCCTGTGCACCCCAGGGTAAATCACTTCATTTGCTTGTGCTTATGTTATAGCAATATAGAATAACTGTACTGTTGTACTTGGATTTCTTGATCACTTGGGATAAAAGGATCTGTAAAATTAAATCATCTTGTGGAATGTAATTAGCTCTGCACTCTCACAGCTACAAAAACCTGTGACTACTTCTCAATCCAGGTACAGTCTATGTGGAATATGTTCATTGTTCTGTTGTTCATGTCAGTACTCTTCTTTCTTCTCACATCTAACCATGGCATATGCGGCAAACTGGTTCACTATGAAGAAGTGTGGGGGATGCCGAATATGCCCTGACAAGGACTTGTTCTCCACCTAGAATTGGTTACTGACTAGTACCTAATGCTGCTGTGACTGGCTCCTGCTCTTTGAGAAGTTGCTGCTAAGTCTTTTCTGCAAATTAATTAAAAAGAAACAGAATACAGTTTTCGTTACCAAAAATGTCACTTTGGATCAAAGTAATGCATGTATATAGCATTCAATATCCGTAATTATTATTAACAAAATTATACAATGAGGAAATTTCACAGTAAGAACAAATTTTAAATAAATTAAAGAGGAGCACAAGTTAAATTCAAAAACAGAAGGCACTATAAAGTAGAAAATTGTGGGTTCTACATCTACCATCATTATTTCCCTTCTGACATATCCTGTGTGTACCAAGTGTAGAAAAAAGACAATGAGTTCAAATTAAGCTGATTGTCAACTATATGGTTAACTACATCATTGGTATGGGAAGTTCCTTTTGTGGTGAAAAAGATGAAGTAGCTAGCAGTTCAATATTACCCAGTGTTGATTTCCTCAGTTCACTTGGCCAACTGTTTTTCCTCCAATTCTCTTGATCAACCTTTTGGTTAGACTTTTGAAAAGGCAATGTTCTTTAGACACTGGGCTTAGTACCTCTTTAACTGTGTTAGACTATTCTTACCATTAACTCACTGTTCTCTGAATTAGCCTACTGAATACTGCATAAAAGGGCTAATAAAAAAGCAGGAATCTTGACAATTATTTAAAAATCCTTAATGGTTAACTTGATAAAATTGGAAATTTTTAGTGGTGTTCAAACCAAAAACAGATCTTTGTTGTTGCCATTTTGACCCCACTTTGGAATCAGTTCAGAAATAAAAATACACAACTTGTGCATACCTCAAGAGTGAAATGACTTGCAATCATATTACCTTGTAGCTTCTTGCAATGGAATGAAGGAGTTAGAAATGGCCTATCCCAATTAGAAATCATGGAGAGAAGATGCCTATGCTAGCTGCACTGGCTGTGAGGAAGTAAAAATTAAGCCAAGTTTCAAACTGCACAGATGTATCTCTACTGTACACATGGCTAGTCTGCTGGATAATTTCAAAATTGAATTGTTTAGTTAGTGTTTCAAAATCTCTATATCGGCTTACTCAAATATGAAGCAGTAAAAGGCAAATTTAATGATATAGTGTAATGTGTTGATATAATTGTAGAAATGTGCAGTTAGTGGGGCTACTAAAACAGCATAGTTAATTTCCAACAACAAATCAGTAAACACTAAATTTGTGTCATTAGTTAGGTTTTTCAAGCCAAAGCAATGTTCATGAGCAATGCTCATTTGCCTAGGGGGGCAGGGGTGATCTTTTGGCCTTGAATACTCTATAGGTTTATTTCTTAAGTATCAATTTGGCAGGAGTTTTTATTTTTCTCTCATCTTTGATTATCAGACCACTGCATCAGTCACAGGCAGTGTAAACTTAATAATAATTAAGCTTATTTAGTTTTGGGTCTATTCCATTTTATGTAATTATTGATTTAGTAATTGTAATTTTTCTTGTACTTCTTGTAAAATGTTTTAAGCTATACCATTTGTCTGAAAATGTGCTAAATAAGTAAATGGTGGTGTTGCTACAGCAGTATAAAAATTAAAATGTGATAAATGTAGTGAAAGCACATACTACATATTTTTGAATGGTACGAAAGTGAATGAGACACAGTTCTCAGTTACAAGCAATTACTACAGCTAAGGTCAGTCAAGCTCAATCTATTTAGAAATAAGCAATTACTAAATCTGATAATTTATGTGACACTATAAAATAATAGAAGAAAGACTGTTTTATAAGGATTCTGAAGTAATAATAATCTTCAACTGACAAGTTTGATTTCACAAAGAATCAATCATCAAAAAAGCATCACTAATTTGTGACATTTAAAATTTGAATTTGACCTGTCCGTTATATATTTACAGGTATTATTAACCAGTTAATGTCTCCTTTATATACCAATGCAAATATAAATAGCACAATGGTAAATGTCAAACAAAACAAACAAAACTGATTTTAAAAGGGGAAAGCGGTTTTAAAGATTTTTTGCAAATTAAAACATCATAAACAATATTACTATTTGCTAAATAATGTGGACCTCCTACAATAATATTTGAATTTGTATTTTTAGTATTGATATTTATTTTTATGTTGAATAAACTTTGTACATGCACATGGTTGAATAAATCAGGTAGTCTATGATGATCGCATTCTCTATAAACCCTGTGCTGAATAAGCAAAATAAAATCCTTCCACGTGCTTGCTCATTACATTAGGAGGATGTCAGAGACTGGTAGGGAGTAACAGGAAATTCCTGCCTGAGGTTGTTTCTGCCAAAGTGGGCAATGCCAGCTATTACAGCCAAGAATGTACTTACTTTTCCACAAACTGAAGTTATCTGTTCATTTTTAATTAAGTGCATTTTTGTAAATAGACAATCACCTTTGTCTATAGATACTGTTTAAAATGAAGATAAAACCTTGATATGTCCACATATAACGAAAAAGGAAAAAAAAAACATTACTTTTACATGACTGTTTATCTATATCAAGTAGGATCTCTTCCAGTTTTATTTATTCATTTGTACAATATCCTTTTTATCAGATCTGTGGAGAGGGACAATATTTAAACAGATTGTTTAAGTAAGTTTAAAATGGTTACTGCCAATGTTAGCCTTGTGGAATTAGGCAAGCAGAAGGACAAAACAAATTCAGTTTCCTAATAATGAAACAAAAATACATAGGATTTCAATTTGCCCTTATACTGTATATACAGAAACCATGGATCCCAATTCCTCCAATTCTTGACTGGCTAATTTTTTCCTCACGCTGTTGACTACTGCACTACTAGGTGAGCTCCCTGAACTAAGTACTCTTACACAATAACTTCAGAGAAGAGTATCGGCAAATCAAATAAGTGAAACAGCAGAAAATAAAGCAGACACATGTTTGTAGATTTCTCTTTAGACTGAAAATAAATAGTCTCATAGAGAGCTAACTCTTTTCCCCAAAATGTACAACAGACAAATAAATATAGATGAGAGCCGAGTAGTTAATTAATATCCTTCCTACCTTTTGCTGCATCAGTGATGACCTTTAGTCCATTGTGTTCTAGCACAATCATTCTGGCGTGCTCATGAGCATGCCCAAAAGGAACTCGAACATCATCATCAAAGGTCATGACTCGAAGAGCTGCACAGGCCTCCTTAACCAGTTCAGTTTCCTCAAGATTCTGCTTGATAACCTTTGTCAGCAAAGACAAGATGCCATCTTTGACGAGATCTTGTCGGTTTTGCTCATGTTTTACACAGCAGTGACGCAGAATACGGACCACTACAAGAGTCTGTGCCAACTCTTCTCTCTTATCTTGAAGAAGTGATATCAACAGCTCTTTCCCTTCCGAGTCCAGAAGATCTGGCTGCCCTTCTGTAAGGGCAGATAAAGCTGTTAGAGCACACAACAGTTTTTTTTTATCCCCTTGCCATAAATTACAGATTGAAAGAATTACGGGATATGCTCCTTTCTGGGCTGCCAAATAGCGATTAGCAAAGTCCAACTTGCACTGTTCAGTGAATGTTGCAAGAGAATCTGCCATTTGATCAACTAAAGAAGACTCAGTAGACTTCTGAAGTGTTTCAAGAGCCTAGTGAAAATAGAAAAATATACATGAAGTGTGGATTCCAGAAGCAAGATGTGAAACAAGAGGAAATCATTGAAAAATAGGACAATAGCATATTAAACATGCACATTTAGACCAGGCCTCAGACACTGCCCAGAGTGACAGAAATAGAAGGGTAGAGCATACCAAAGACACAGTTCAATCCATTGAAATTTCATTAATCTCACCAATAATTACTTGATAGCCCTGTTTTCTATACAATAGATATGATATAAAAACAATACAGTTGTGCTTGAAAGTTTGTGAACCTTTTAAAATTTTCTATATTTCTGCATAAATATGACCTAAAACATCATCAGATTTTCACTCAAGTCCTAAAAGTAGATAAAGAGAAACCAGTTAAACAAATCAGACAAAAATAAATGACCAAGTATAATATTTATTGAGGAAAATGATCGAATATTACATATTTGTGAGTACCAAAAGTATGTGAACCTCTGGGATTAGCAGTTAGTTTGAAGGTGAAATTCAGGTCAGGTGTTTTCAATCAATGGGATGACAAGCAGGTGTGAGTGGGCACCCTGTGTTATTTAAAGAACAGGGATCTATCAAAGTCTGCTCTTCACAACACATGTTTGTGGAAGTGTATCATGGCATGAACAAAGGAGATTTCTGAGAACTTAATAAAAAAGAGTTGTTGATGCTCATCAGGCTGGAAAAGGTTACAAAACCACCTCTAAAGAGTTTGGACTCCAACAATCCACAGTCAGACAGATTGTGTACAAATGGAGGAAATTCAAGACCATTGTTACCCTCCCCAGGAGTGGTCGACCAACAAAGATCACTCCAAGAGCAAGGCATGTAATAGTCAGCAAGGTTACAAAGGACCCCAGGGTAACTTCTAAGCAACTGAAGGCCTCTCTCACATTGGCTAATGTTCATGTTCATGAGTACACCATCAGGAGAACACTGAACAACAATGGTGTGCATGACAGGGTTGCAAGGAGAAAGCCACTGCTCTCCAAAAAAAAAACATTGCTGCTCGTCTGCTGTTTGCTAAAGATCACATGGACAAACCAGAAGGCTATTGGAAGAATGTTTTGTGGATGGATGAGACCAAAATAGAACTTTTTGGTTCAAATGAAAAGAGTTATGTTTGGAGAAAGGAAAACACTGCATTCCAGCATAAGAACCTTATCCCATCTGTGAAACATGGTGGTGGTAGTATCATGGTTTAGGCCTGTTTTGCTGCATCTGGGCCAGGATAGCTTGCCTTCATTGATGGAACAATGAATTCTGAATTATATCAGAGAATTCTAAAGGAAAATGTCAGGACATCTGTCCATGAACTGAATCTCAAGAGAAGGTGGGTCATGCAGCAAGACAACAACCCTAAGCACACAAGTTGTTCTACCAAAGAATGGTTAAAGAAGAATAAAGTTAATGTTTTGGAATGGCCAAGTCAAAGTCCTGACTTTAATCCAATCGAAATGTCGCGGAAGGACCTGAAGCGAGTAGTTAATGTGAAGAAACCCACCAACATCCCAGAGTTGAAGCTGTTCTGTACAGAGGAATGGGCTAAAATTCCTCCAAGCCGGTGTGCAGGAATGATCAAAAGTTTCCGGAAAAATTTTTTTGCCGTTATTGCTGCAAAGGGGGATCACACCAGATACTGAAAGCAAAGGTTCACATACATTTGCCACTCACAAATATGTAATACTAGCAAAATACCCGCGCTTCAAAGCGGCGAACTACTGCCTTAAAATTTTTATTAAAAAGAAAATTAAACCTTTTTAAACTGAGGGAAAATATACCAATAATTATTTGTTAAGAATCTCTTTGTATACTACATTGTCAGTTCGGCCCTCCGGTTGTATTATGACCAAGCTGTGTGCTGAGCTTACTCTTGAGCATGCAATGTACAGTTGGCCATGTAAAAAGTTGCTGCTGTCATAATCGGTTTGAGTTTCATGGTTTGTTTCAATTACGACAGCATTTGCAGGACTTGTGTTGAAGTGACATTCGGCATCTGTCAAGAGTTATAATCATACAACCGGTTTCATCGATAACTTCATATCCAGCTTTTGAGAGTTTAAACATTCATAAACATCAAAGTGTCCACACTGAAATCGTTACCTGTGAATCTAGGATGTTTAAGAGGCATTGGCGGTTGTTGAAAGGTGTAAAATATTTGGCCATTTCGGTACACTTGAGAGCGACAACTGAACAATTCAGCGGCAGCCATCAACTCACATGCAGAACCGTAGGTGAAGGGCTTAAGCATTTCACTCTCTATAGTGCTCCTGTGTAGTATAATTATCTCCTGTACCATCATCAGTACAATACATTAGACACAATGTTCCTCCGGATATCAAGAGTGAGCCTGATATGGCCGTGCAATATGTAACAAAGAGAATGGAAAAGGCAGGTGCCATCTCCGGGCATGGAAACCACTTGGTAAGTGACAGTTCTTTGATCGATGGTGATCACCTCGATAGACACGTTAATGGGGGTACGGTTGGGATAATAAAGGAAATGGGCACCTGAACAATGTAAAGTAAGTCTAAAATACCTACACAATAACTATAATCGTAATAAACGAACGATAAAACAGCGGAGAAGCCATGGATTAAATAAAAAGGCTGCATTTATCAGCAGGGAGACGTGAATCCCGTGGCAAAGCAAGGAAGGGAATGTAAAGACCAGAGCAACGGAAGGCCTTATATAGGCAGGCAGCCAACAACGTGGGAGATTTGGGATGGGGGACCCAACACCGCCTCATACGGCGACCGAGCTGCAGGCTATGGACGTATATATGTACGTAAGTAGGATTCAGTTAGCGTTGGGAACCCGTGTACCAAATTTCTTGAAGATGGGCCCATAAGTAACAAATACTGTTGAAAAGTTCAATATGGGGGCCGACAGTGCCATCATACCACCGAACTAAGTACGTACATTGGTTTCGGTTAGCTCAGGGAAGCCGCCTACCAAATTTCGAGAAGATGGGGCCATAAATAAGAAAGTTCAACATGGCATACGTTGTTGACCGTTATGATCATTACGCATAGAATTTCGAAATGAAACCTGCTAAACTTTTGTAAGTAAGCTGTAAGGAATGAGCCTGCCAAATTTTAGCCTTCTACCTACACGGGAAGTTGGAGAATTAGTGATGTTGGAAAGTTCAATATGGCGGCTGACAGTGGCGTCATACCACCGAAATAAGTACGTACATTGGTTTCGGTTAGCTCAGGGAAGCCACCTACCAAATTTCATGAAGATGGGGCCGTAAGTAAGAAAGTTCAACATGGCGGACGTTGTTGACCGTTACGCGTAGAATTTTGAAATGAAACCTGCTTAACTGTTGTAAGTAAGCTGTAAGGAATGAGCCTGCCAAATTTCAACCTTCTACCTACACGGGAAGTTGGAGAATTAGTGACGTTAGAAAGTTCAATATGGCGGCCGACAGTGGTGTCATACCAACGAATAAGTACAGACATCAGTTTCCGTTAAAAGTTCAATATGGCGACCGACAGAGGCATCATACCCCCGAAATAAGTACCAAATTTCAGCCTTCTACCTACACGGGAAGTTGGAGAATTAGTGACATTTGGAAAATTAAATATGGCGGCCGACAGTGGCATCATACCACCAAAATAAGCACGTACATCGGTTTTGGTTAGCGCAGGGAAGCCACCTACCAAATTTCGCGAAGATGGGGTCAGCCTTCTACCTACGGGAAGTTTGAAAATTGGTGGCGTTGGAAAGTTCAATATGGCGGCCGACAGTGGCGTCATACCATCGAAATAAGTACAGCGGTTTCAGTTAGCGCAGGGAAGCCGCCTACCAAATTTCGTGAAGATGGGGCCATAAATAAGAAAGTTCAACATGATGAACGTTGTTGACCGTTATGACCGTTACGTGTAGAATTTCGAAATGAAACCTGCTTAACTTTTGTAAGTATGCTGTAAGGAATAAGCCTGCCAAATTTCAGCTTTCTACCTACATGGGAAGTTGAAGAATTAGTGATGAGTGAGTGAGTCAGTCAGTCAGTCAGTCATTCAGTGAAGGCTTTGCCTTTTATTATTATAGATTCGATCATTTTCCTTAATAAATAAATGACCAAGTAGTGACCAAATGTTTGTCTCATTTGTTTAACTGGCTTCTCTTTATCTACTTTTAGAACTTGAGTGAAAATCTGATGATGTTTTAGGTCATATTAATGCAGAAATATAGAAAATTCTAAAAGGTTCACAAACTTTCAAGCACAACTGTATTTGAGGATGGCATGGTGGCACAGTAGTTTGTGTTGCTGCCATCCACATTCTTTGTGGAGGTGACACATTCTCCCTATGTCTGTGTGAATTTCTCTCAGAATAATCCAGGTTTTACTTCCCCAAAGACGTACATGATAGGTAAAATGATATAGCATGAATGGGTGTGCAGAAGAATGGGATCTGTGATGCCCCATTTATTAATTTTTACTTTGCCTTAAATGCTGCAGGGTAAGACTTGGTCTCTCTGGGACACTGAATTGGACTACATAAGAATGTATCTGTGTGGTTAAATGATAAGTAGTTAAAAGAAATCTGAATTTACCTCTAAAACCAGGTGACTTTGTCTTTCCTCATCATTTTCATAACTGTTTCTTACAACTGTCTTCACAATATTATGGAGATCCACACCTGCAAATAAGGAAAGAACAACCGACCAGGCCTTAAAACATCAGACGGGAACTGGTGAATAAGAAAGAGATAGGAAGAGAGCCTACCTTGAGACACAAACTGCTCTATCGCCTCCCTCAGAGCCTCCTCCGGCTCCATCTCAAAGTCAATTATATTCTCTCTGACAGCCGCATCAAATGTCTCCTGTGTGATCTGTTTGCATGTCATTTTGGATGCAGTTTTACAGGCCCTGCAATCAAAAGGAAGGTTGTTATATAGTGACATCTTCTGGAGATTCTGAATCACAAACACAATGTGCAAAACAAAAATTTGCAGTAGCTAGAAAAGTAATATTTTATAGCCAATCATGTCAAGTGTATTAGTATTTGGTTTTATAAATACTGTTCCTCTGATTGAAGAAGGCCATCATTTTGTGTGTACTGTACAAGATAAAAACTAAGGGTAGCTGATTTAGAATGCAAGATAGGTATAGAAAAAGAGAACAAAAAGACATAATAGCAGCAGAAATTAAGTCTGGATATCAAGCAGTTGAGCCAAGAGACCCCTATCACATTTAGGTTTAAGTTTTTTCCTTGTCCATTGCTCTTACAAAGGTAGAAACAAACTACCTACCAGAACAAAAAATATAATTTAAGAAACAGTTTACTCACAAAGCAAGACTATGAAACAGTTGTCAGAAAATTCAACCCCAATAGACTCTCACGGGATGGCTAGAGGCTTCCAAGAAAAGATGCCAAAAGGAAACCTGATCTATCAAACAGAGCTGTCCTCACTTCAGCTGAATATGCCCCGACCAAAAAAAAAAAGAATCATTGCCGAGACACCTCTATATGTTGATTTATTCTATAACAGACCACATTCTCAGCATCAGGATTAACAACCACCACTTTTAATTAAGCTATCACAAAATGAGAGAAACTAGTACTACCTCTCCGACCTCGTGGCTAAGGTATTGGATTGTAAACTATAATGTTGCTACCACAACCATCACCATACAACAGACATAGCATCAACTAACATGTCAGTGCTCCAATTATAAAAACAAGGAGACAATTTTAACTGCAGTTTAAGTAAGTTTGAATAATTTGTGCTGTAACACTAAGTATGATTTATTTCTTATTAAATAGCATAGTTCTCATTTACAAGCTATGGGCACATATTTAAAAGTATAATAAAAACTGACATTAAATAAAAACTTTAAAATATTACAACATCAGAACAATCTAGAAGAGAACAGGCCATTCAGCCCAACAAAACTTGCCAGTCCTGTACACTTAATTCTTCCAAAAAAACATCAAATCAAGTTTTAAAGGTCCTTAAAGTTCTACTGTCTGCCAAACTACTTGGTAACTCATTCTATGTATCCATGGTTCTCTGTGTAAAGAAAACTTCTTAATGTTTGTGTGAAATTTATCATTAACAAGTCCCCAACTGTGTCCTTGTATTTTTGCTGAATTCATTTTAAATTAACAGTACAGATCCACTGAACTAATTCCCTTCATAATTTTAAATGCTTCAGTCACGTCTCCTCTTAATCTTCTTTTGCTTAAACTGAAAAGGCTCAGATCTTATAGTGTTTCCTCATCCCTCTTCCCCTGTAGCCCTGGTTCAGCCTCGTTGCTCTTCTCTGGACTTTTCCAGTGCTGCTTTGTCCTTTTTGTAGCCTGGAGACCAAAACATTACACAGGACTCCAGATGAGGTCTCACCAGTGTGTCATAAAGCTTGAGCAGAACCGCCTTGGACTTGTATTCTATACATCAGGGCGCTATTTAACCTGACATTCTGGTAGCCTTCTTAATAGTTTCAGAACACTTTTTGGCAGTTGACAGTGTAGAGTCCACTACGACTCCTAAATTCTTCTCATAAGGGGTACTTTCAATTTTCAGACCTCCCAATGCATATTGAAACCTAACATTTTTACTTCCTAAAAATATACTAAACAAAATTATAGTTCAAACTTTACAAATCTGTAGTTTCTTCATAGGTAATGCAAAAACAGTCATGCTTTAACAACACCATGATGAGTTCATGTTAGCCATGTTAGACTGGATGAGTTTGCTGTTTTGTGTTTGGCTTATGCTAACTGTGTACCAGGGTATGGTGTTGTTGAAAACCAGTGCCTTTAATGCATGCTTTGCTTTAGTGTCGATGAGGAGGGAAGGGGAACTGCAACTCAATCCGATTTATTCATGTCTGGCAATCTTCACCCGCGCACAGGCTCAGGAGGTGCTAAACTATTTATACAACTATAAATGCACTAATAATAAATCCTTAAACCATACAGCATTTATAAATATATATTCACTTATTGAGTTAAACAAAAATGAAAAACAGAATGGAATACTATGGCAAACATAAATAAATCATGGCAATATAAAGTACTAATAAATTGATAATTGAAAATTGCCAAGTTGACAACAGACAATATGAAAGCAAAACTTTTATTTAACTGAATTCATAAAGAATATACTCCTCTGGTGGGTCTGCAGTATTCTTATGTTGTTAGAATAAAAGAACTAGGGTGGAATAAACACACTCAACATTATACATGAATGGTTAGGTTGCAAGTGTAGTACAAATCTAATGTTTTACAGTAAATTTCAAACGAATAATTACGGTCAAGAAGGGGAACCACAGCCTATTCTTTTTGAGACAGTTAAAGAAATTCAGAGCCTTAAAGAAAACAGAGGAAGTAAGTCCCTTTCTACAGGTGTGCTACTGAAGGTGGTTTGCACCCCCTCTGTCACTAAGTGGTATTGCAATACCTGTACCAAGTAGAACAACCATCCAAAGACAGTAGTACTGTGCACCACAATAAAAATCATAAAATGCAGTCTCCACTCTGTGGAGGGGAGGGGATTACATAAGAAGAGCTACAATTCCTATACCATTTACCAATTTGTTATGTAAATATCCTAGATGTAATGCTGAAAGTCTACACCAAAGCTCAAAGTCTGCTTCATTTCATTACTGACATGCCTGGTTAGAGGCCATACTAATACCAATTGTGTCACTGTTCGAATATTTAGGGACTGCATATGTGCTCTGGGATTTGCTCTTGATATATTTGAGATAAGTTTCATTGGCAGTGTTCATGAATTGGACAAAGCAAGTTTGAAGATGGATTCTTAAACAATGAAGAAAGTATAGGAGGAGGAGGTTAGGAGCATGTGCTGATACAGAGCATTGCCACACCCACCACATGACAAGCCAACTCAGTATGCCCAGATTAGGACCCGAGTGCAGCCATGCAACGGGTGACACCCTCAGCACCACACTAGTTCAGATGGAATGGAATAGTGTGAGGTTTTATATGGTGGCCGGAGTGCCAATTCTGCCACCAACCGCCAGGTTTTTCCCTGCAGGCTGGAGGGCCTGCTTGCAGGGTAAGATGCAGATAAAAGAAATAGGAAATGTTCAGGGTTTTGGTGAAATACAAAGGACTGATGCTGGGTCTGTAATTGGTGATGTTAAAGTTTTCTGTTGACCCTGTGGTCTTGTTTCAAGTTCAGGGGACTACGGAGTCAAAGGTAACAAACGTTAGGAGACACTGCACTTTTCTTTCTCATCTTAATTTTGCCTCACTGAAATTGCATTCTTATTCTTATTTGAAGCTAACTGTATGCCTCACATACATGCAATACATTTATTATCACTATGTACAGGTGCCGGTCATAAAATTAGAATATCATGACAAAGTTGATTTATTTCAGTAATTCCATTTAAAAAGTGAAACTTGTATATTAGATTCATTCATTACACACAGACTGATGTATTTCAAATGTTTATTTATTTTAATTTTGATGATTATAACTGACAACTAATATAAGTCCCAAATTCAGTATCTTGGAAAATTAGAATATCAATTAAGACCAATGCAAAAAAAGGATTTTTAGAAATGTTGGCCAACTGAAAGGTATGAACATGAAAAGTATGAGCATGTACAGCACTCAATATTTAGTTGGGGCTCCTTTGGCCTGGATTACTGCAGCAATGCGGTGTGGCATGGAGTCGATCAGTCTGTTGGCACTGCTCAGGTGTTATGAGAGCCCATGTTGCTCTGATAGTGGCCTTCAGCTCTTCTGAATTGTTGGGTCTGGCGTATTGCATCTTCCTCTTCACAATACCCCATAGATTTTCTATGGGGTTAAGGTCAGGCGAGTTTGCTGGCCAATCAAAAACAGGGATACCATGGTACTTAAACCAGGTACTGGTAGCAGGTGCCAGGTCCTGTTGGAAAATGAAATCTGCATCTCCATAAAGTTCGTCAGCAGCAGGAAGCATGAAGTGCTCTAAAACTTCCTGGTAGACGGCTGCATTGACCTTGGACCTCAGAAAACACAATGGACCAACACCAGCAGATGACATGGCACCCCAAACCATCACTGACTGTGGAAACTTTACACTGGACCTCAAGCAACGTGGATTCTGTGCCTCTCCTCTCTTCCTCCAGACTCTGGGACCTTGATTTCCAAAGGAAATGCAAAATTTACTTTCATCAGAGAACATAACTTTGGACCACTCAGCAGCAGTCCAGTCCTTTTTGTCTTTAGCCCAGGTGAGGCGCTTCTGACGCTGTCTCTTGTTCAAGAGTGGCTTGACACAAGGAGTGCGACAGCTCAAACCCATGTCTTGCATACGTCTGTGTGTGGTGGTTCTTGAAGCACTGACTCCAGCTGCAGTCCACTCTTTGTGAATCTTCCCCACAGTTTTGTTTCACAATCCTCTCCAGGGTGCGATTATCCCTATTGCTGGTACACTTTTTTCTACCACATCTTGTCCTTCCCTTCGCCTCTCTATTAATGTGCTTGGACACAGAGCTCTGTGAACAGCCAGCCTCTTTAGCAATGACCTTTTGTGTCTTGCCCTCCTTGTGCAAGGTGTCAATGGTTGTCTTTTGGACAACTGTCAAGTCAGCAGTCTTCCCCATGATTGTGTAGCCTACAGAACTAGACTGAGAGACCATTTAAAGGCTTTTGCAGGTGTTTTGAGTTAATTAGCTGATTAGAGTGTGGCACCAGGTGTCTTCAATATTGAACCTTTTCACAATATTCTAATTTTCTGAGATACTGAATTTGGGACTTTCATTAGTTGTCAGTTATAATCATCAAAATTAAAATAAACATTTGAAATACATCAGTCTGTGTGTAATGAATGAATCTAATATACAAGTTTCACTTTTTGAATGGAATTACTGAAATAAATCAACTTTGTCATGATATTCTAATTTTATGACCGGCACCTGTATTATTCTGACACTGCAATGTGAATTGCAAGGAACAGTACTTCAGTGGTTAGCGTTGCTGCTTTGAAGATTCAGTGTGATGGTGTTAAGATGGTGTCCATGAGGAGTCTGCACATTTTCTTGGCGACGTTTTTTTTTTTTTCTTCTGCCTTCCCCCAAGATGTGCAGGTAAGTTGGCATCCCAAATGAGCCCCTATTTGAGTGTGACTGGGACATATAAAAGTATGAATTGGGGATGGGGGGTTGATTTTTGCATTGCTGCGAGTGAGCCGAGAGAGTATCCAGCCCCCTGAAATGCTGAAATATGACAGTTTAAAAATAGTTGTTATACAATATGACTCCCCCCACCTTTTTTTTTTTACCCACTGATACCAGGATCAGTATGTTGGCTCAAGATTTATAGTTCTTGAGTCCAGGGTTCCAAGACACTGTTTGAAGTTTGTCTGATCTCCCTGGATTTTTCTTAATGTACTATGATTTCCCTCCCAATTGGCAACACAAACGTTTCTCGGTGTGACTGAACACGAGTGGGTGGGTGTCTTGTAACAGCTGACCACCGTATCCAGGGTTGGTGCTGGGCTTATGCACGGAGCTACTACAATAAGGAAATATGTATGTATGTGGTCTGTGTGAAAGGTCCCATAAAAACTAATTGAAATTAAAATTAATTTAGTTTACAATATTAAAGTACAATTGTTTTAACTTAAGCACTTCGGAGATTACTTTAGGAATACATTGATTATATCATTTACCGTTTAGCGTTTCGATAA
Organism: Polypterus senegalus; assembly: GCF_016835505.1. Taxonomy (NCBI): domain Eukaryota; kingdom Metazoa; phylum Chordata; class Cladistia; order Polypteriformes; family Polypteridae; genus Polypterus; species Polypterus senegalus. The sequence goes on along the minus strand of NC_053163.1, from coordinate 132,233,296 downwards.
TGTTCAACCACTTGTCAATCGCAAATTGCTTTGGATAAAAAGTAAACAACATAATGTTTCACATTTGGCCAATATTTCAATTGCAGTACCCTTTAAAGCCTTTGCGGTAAGCGATATGGCGCTAGAAACGTATTGTTCTTAGTATGTGTGGTAAAATGTATATCTTTGCATTAAACTATACATTTACAATCAAATGAAACTATTCGATTTATGTTAGTTTTTTATGGTAGAAATATAAAAACATCTTTATAGTAACATTTAATTCACTAACCAGCTATTGTTCGCTTCCCAAGTTCATAATTTACTGACAATGGACTGAAAATCCTAGCCTCGCCACATCTTGTTGTAAATCACGAGTTTTCGTACAACCGTGTGGAAACTGTATATATCAACAGTATCTTCGACAATATTAACCGACGACATGCATCTGGTATAGGACAATATTTTCGGAATGCACTTGGTTATCAGAATTGGAATAAGAAAAACTAACTCACCTCAACCCTCAAAATCGCGTAGAATCACACAAAGAAAGTAGAGTACGCTACGACATCAACCCATCACAAGAACTCCAAAAATACGTAAATCATTTCGAGAATCTCTGTTTCCGAGTCTCGGCTGGCCCCCAAAACCGTACAGAAAGGTTCCGCTGTTTTTTTTAATTCCCGACACTCCCGCCTCAACTCCCGCCTCTATTCCCGCGAACGTGTTTGAAGCCGCTTGACAGCTTAACAACCCATCAACAAAACGTTTGATAATTTTACGATCAGAAATAGTGAAAAACAGAAGGTCCTATAAAGATAATTTACTTTACTCAATTGTATGTGAATACACATATAATTTAATAAATAACCTTTTTGAGTTGTAATTATTAAAATGAAACCCAACATCGACTAAACCTTTTTGAGTTGTAATTATTAGAATGAAACCCAACACTGACTAAACAGTTATAGTTTTCTTTGCTACAGAAGATGAAGGTAAAAAAACATACTGTACATTCTTTCAAGGAATACTACAACTCCCATGTAGCTGTGCGGGTCAAGTCTCGCTCAACTCTCGTGGCCGAGCGAAATCCCGCGGGGACGCAATAGCGGCTGTATCGCTTGTTGTTGTTGTTGTCGGCAAAATGGCGTCTGGTGGTGAGGCCCCGGAGTCCTGGTACCTCGCCTTGCTTGGTTTTGCTGAACACTTTCGAACATCAAGCCCTCCCAAGATTCGTCTTTGTGTCCACTGCTTACAGGCCGTCTTCCAGTTTAAACCGCCACAGCGGGTGGAGGCTAGGACTCATCTGCAGGTCGGCTCGGTGCTCTATCACCATACCAAGAACAGCGAACTCGCCCGAAATCACTTGGAGAAAGCGGTGAGGGAGCAGCTAGGAAACCGCGGGGATTAAAAGGCCTCTCTTGGAAAGCGGGCGGAAGGGGGCGCAGGGGTCAGGGTGCAAAACTGGGATTCAGTATGATTGGAAGCAAATCTCCTGGGCCAGTTTATTTTGTCTTTCTATAGATGCATTAACGCCGAAGTAGTTTGATTGGCTAAATATCTATGTGCCTTTAAAGATGTTTGTAATATGTATAAGTTAAAGTGACCTGTACTTTAACCGTGCAAATTCAGAAGAGAAAGTTGATTGGTGCGTAGGTATTAGGCTGTACACATGTGCAGAAACCTCTGAAGTACAATTTAGACGCAGCGGATTTTATTTTGTATCTCTAAACACTTTTCATGTGCATTTTAAAAATGCATCATTTATAGGGATGAGTATGTACGGGTATTAGTTTATAGAAATCACAGGGTTGTCTCCTTTTCAGATCACTGTGGTCTGTTTTTTACAGAAATCAGTACGTCTTTGTGAAACACGCAGATAAATAAGCTGTTTCAAACAAATTGATTTTGACAACATGCAAAACACACTGGGCATGTAATACGTTGTTCCATCTACATTGTGCAAGATATGAATACAAAGCCTTACTAGTGGAGCTCAAACTGGGACTTGAAACAATATTCAGTGGAGAGACCTACTGGCTGTTAATTGGCATTAACTATTTTGTAAGGGATAGTCATATACTGCATTTTTTTTTAAACGTTAATTCAGTTTCAGTCCGTGCACAGTAATATAAGAAAACCTTCCACATTTAAAGTTAACTTTTTTTTAACCCCTATTGCTACACAGCATCACTTGGTATAGGTACTAACTGGATGTATTGCTTTGAGTTGTTCTGTAAATTCTAATTCATGTTCTTTTCAGTGAAAGTCAACCGGGTGGTGATTTTGTTATTTGCCGTTTTTACCTTTGAACATAATGATTTTATACTTCAGAAATATTTTTCAACAAACACAACAGTTTGTCAGTTTGATCTTCCGTGAGATCAATAAGTTATCAGTAGATGTTCACGTTAAAAAAAAGAGATGTCAGTTATTTTTGTCAACGCCAGAATTATTGCTAAGCTTTTTTATAGGGTTCATTTTTTTCAATTCTGTACATCATGTATTAGGTTTAAAATTCAGGTTTCTGTCAGTGCTGTGCAGTTTTAGTCGTATGCTTTTTAATTATGTCTCTTGTTATAATGTCAGCATTTGAAATACTAGTAATTAAGTTAGTATTAGTATTTGTTTGAAAATATTTAGTTCAGCATTATATATCTGTTTAAGAAAAAATAAATTGCAAGTTGCCTCCAAGAAATAATTGTTGTTTGTGCAATAATGTGAACTGTGAAGTCACTAATGCAGTCTCTTTTGTGTTTTCCAGTGGTTGATATCACAACAAGTATCCTTTTTTCTTGTTACTATTTTTTTGTTTGTTTTGGATTAAGGGCAGTTGGATAAATGTTTTGATTTCATATTTGAAAATTAGTAAAGTATTATAAATTTTTATATTCAAATCCGTTATCTTAAAAAATAATGTTTTGGTCAAAAAGTTGAACGTTGTGTGAAAACAATTTTTGTTTTTCTGGCCTTATGATTCACTGGAAGGAAGATTCTGACAATCTTATTTTTATTAGTTTCTTTTGTGACTTTTATTTGACTGTAAAATTATGTTTTAATTCCTTAATTAAGTTCTGTAGATACCACAGTTTGAAGATGTTAAATTTGAAGCTGCCAGCCTTCTGTCAGAATTGTACTGCCAGCAGGTAGGTCCTCTGAGAAGTTCTTGTATGTGTTACCTTCTTGAGTAATTGGTGGATGGAAAAGTTCGACCATGTCAAAATCCTGTGTCTAATACACACACACTTTCTTTGTCTACTACATTTCAGTACCTTTAGTTATTTATACACATTCTTTGCTTATTTGTAAATAAAGTTCAATTGATATACCCTAGGAATGTCATAAATCAAACTTGAGTTTAAATTTGTTAGCAAATAGTAACAGTATATGACCTGATAGTTGAATTGAAGAGTAATTAATCAAAACCAACTGTATTATGAGTTGTATTGCATTGACTAGCAGAGTTTCGAAGTAGTACTAGGGTGTTGTACTGTGTTAGCCATTATGAATGCAGTGAAAAGTCATGACAAAATGACACTTTTTTTCTTCAGGCAAGATGTAATCAATTTACAATCAAATACAGATTACATCTTGCCTGAAGACGGGGCCTGAGTTCCCTCGAAAGCTTGCATATTGTCATTTTTTTAGATAGCCAATAAAAAGTGGCATTTTGCTTGACTTTTCACTACAGAGTTTCAAAATGTAAGTCTCTGTGTGCCTATGCATTTTTCCAAACTGGAGATTTCACTCTAGGTAGGCAGTATGAGTAATGCAGTGGACTGTAAAACACAAGAATGATTCTTTAGGCACTACATCTGACTTGTGTGACCAACTTCTGATCTGGAGACATTACAATTATCCGATACTTGTAAAAGCATGTTGTTCATTATGAAGAGTCTTGCAAAAATAATCATTTTTTTGTCACTACAAAGCTAGTGTAATTTTAAAAAGTCATTGAGTCGTAGTTTTATAAAACATAAACAAAGTAACTGCTCAATTTTTCTGTCAGAGTAAATCCATAATTATACTTAAAGAGTTGTGTATCGTGGTGAATTATCTTAATGTTCTAGAGTTGGTTTATACTGGACATATATGTGTGTGTATAAGGAATATACACCCATCACACACAGACTAGCTACTTTATTAGGTGCACCTATTGAGTCCTGGGTAGAATCTTCTGCTTTGTTCCATTTGAACTGGGAAGTTGGAATTTTCAAGTTCCAAGCCTGCACATGTCACCTTTCCTACTGAGAAAGTCTAGGCAGCCTTACCAACCCCAACCTCAAAATCCAAGATGGCTTCCCTGCACATCAACAGAAATGAAAATCATAGTATTATACTGTTTATTAGTGTCTCGTTAAATCAGTCATACACACAGTACTGTCCAGCTTTTATTTGTGGACATGTTGCTACGATTTTTGGATGTGCAAAATGCAGTGTTTATGCAGCAAATGTTCTATAATATAACCAGTTTTTTTATTTTAAAAATGATTTTTAATTCCTAGTGACACAGCATAGTCATAATGTCAAAAATACCCCATTTTATATTATAAAATCCTTTTCTGTATGCAAATCCTCTATGTTTTCATATTTTTGTTGAACTTAGGCTATAGTAGAACTCCTACAGCTTACCTCAATTTGACATTTGGGCATAATTTTAATGGCTATTGAGTGTTTATAAACATATATATATATATATATATATATATATAAAACTTCTTCTTTTGGCTGCTCCCATTAGGGGTTGCCACAACGGATCACCGTCTGCCATATCTTTCTGTCCTCTGCATCTTCTTCTGTTTCACCCAGCACCTGCATGACCTCTCTCGCCACATCTATAAACCTTCTTTTAGGCATTCTTCTTTTTCTCTTGCCTGGCAGCTCTAACCGTAGCATCCTTTTCCCAATATACTTAGCATCTCTCCTTTGCACATGTCCAAACCAACACAATCTCACCTCTTTGACTTTGTCTCTCAATCGTCCAACTTGAGCTGATCCTCTAATGTACTCATTTCTAATCCTGTCCATCCTTGTCACACCCAATGCAAATCATAGCATCTTTATCTCTACCACCTCCAGCTCTGTCTCCTGCTTTCTCGTCAATGCCACCGTCTCCAACAAATATAACTTAGCTGTTCTCACTACCGTCCTGTAGACCTTCCCTTTCACTCTTGATGATATCCATCTGTAACAAATCACTCCTGACACTCTTCTCCAACCATTCCACCCAGCCTGCACTCTCTTTTTTCACCTCTCTTCCACAATCCCCATTACTCTGTACTGTTGATCCCAAGTATTTAAACTCATCCACCTTTGCCAATTCTACTCTTTGCATCCTCACCATTCCTCTGACCTCCCTCTCATTTACAGACATGTATTCTGTCTTGTTCCTACTGACCTTCATTCCTCTCCTCTCTAGAGCATATGTCCACCTCTCCAGGGTCTCCTAAACCTGCTCCCTACTGTCGCTACAGATCATAATTTCATCAGCAAACATCATAGTCCACGGGGACTCCTGTTTAATCTCATCTGTCAACCTGTCCATCACCATTGCAAATAAGAAAGGGCTCAGAGCCGATCCCTGATGTAATCCCACCTCCACCTTGAATGCATCCATCACTCCTACTGCAGACTTCACATGGTCACTCCTCCCTCGTACATTTCCTGTACAGCTCTTACATACTTCTCTGCCACTCCCGACTTCCTCATACAATACCACAACTCCTCTCGATGCATCCTGTCATATGCTTTCTCCAGGTCCACAAAGATGCAATGCAGCTTCTTCTTGCCTTCTCTCTACTTCTCCAGCACCCTCAGATGAAGCATCGCATCTGTGGTGCTCTTTCTTGGCATGAAACCATACTGCTGCTCACCTATCATCACCTCCCTTCTTGACCTAGCTTCCACTACTCTTTCCCACAACTTCATGCTGTGGCTCATCAATTTTATCCCCCTGTATTTACTAAAGTCCTACACATCCCCCTTATTCTTAAATATCGGCACCAGCACACTTCTTCTCCACTCCTCGGGCATCCTCTCACTTTCCAAGATTCCATTAAACAATCTGGTTAAAAACTCCACTACCATCTCTCCTAAAAACTTCCGTGCTTTCACAGGTATGTCATCTGGACCAACCACTTTTCCATTCTTCATCCTCTTCATAGCTGTCCTTACTTCTTCCTTGCTAATCCGTTGCACTTCCTGATTCACTATCTCCACATCATCCAACCTCTTCTCTCCCTCGTTCTCTTCATTCATCAGCCTCTCAAAGCACTCTTTCCATCTGCTCAACACACTCTCCTCGCTTGTGAGTATGTTTCCATCTTTATCCTTTATTACCAAAACCTGTTGCACATCTTTTCCAGCACTGTCCCTGTGTGTAGCCAATCGGTACATATATATAAAAAATATTTTTATAATTTATTGTATGTGTGTAAAAAATACAAGTATTTGAAACCCACACATGTTTAAAGTTGGTTAATTGGTTTGAGATCCCAAAGCATGTGGACGCATTCCACACAATTTACCAGTCTGATACAAAATGTTATTTCCAAAGGTTGTGTTTTTTTTTTTTTTTTTAATCCAAAACAAAAAGAAAAGGTAAAACCTCATGTGATGTGCTACTCTTTTTCTTTGTCTCATCACAGTGTATTATATGGAGACATCCCATTTGTTGCAAGTAAGATTGAAGCAGTTTTGTCTCAGCCTTGTTCTTTAAGCCTTTTAATTGTTGTCTTTTTTTTTTTTTGTTTTTTTTTACTATGCAAAGAATCTTGTTGATTCAGCAAAACCCTTGTTACGGAAGGCAATCCAGATCTCACAGCAGACGCCATACTGGCATTGCCGGCTTCTGTTTCAGCTTGCTGTAAGTGTGGTTTCCTATTTATTAATTTGGTTGGTGGGGCCAGGTAAAACATTTTAGCTGTGCTTGCCATTTTATGACCCTTTATCAAATTACATAGATTCCTGATGCTATCTTGTTTATAGTCAGTCCTTGCAACAGCTCTGAACGTAGCTTTACTATTTAGAATGGTAAGGGTCAGTTCTTAACTTTATGGTAATTGCAAAATATACTTTATTATTGGCAATTATTACTATAATTTTCATCAGTTACAGGAAACACAATATTGTTTGCAGTCTTTACTAGTATTGTGCTTAAATTTTAACTCAATCAAGAGTCTATATGCAGCAGAAATTTGGATGTTGAAGATAAAATAACAGAAAGGAAAACTAAAGCGGAATATTTAGCAGTGTTTTTTAAAGGCATTTCATTATGTTAATTACACCACTCTGCTTCATCTTTCGCTTAGCAACTACACACACTAGAGAAGGACCTTGTTTCAGCCTGTGATCTCTTAGGCGTTGGAGCAGAATATGCCAGAGTGGTTGGCTCAGAATACACAAGGTAAATTAAAATCTTTTACATTCCTCAAAACAAGAAACGTAGACTGGTTCACAATTTTATCCAAGGAATCCAATTTCTGGTTTTGAGGTAATTTGAATTAAATGTGCTGATCCCGGTTGTTCTTGTTTACCAGTGATTTCCTGTCTAAACCAGTGCCATAAATGATGCAAGTACATTGTGCAAAAAATCTACAGTTAGCTTGTACCAAGGCAACAGCAGTACTATTGAAGCCACCACCGCAACTCACCAGAAAAAATACAGTAAAACAAAAAAGGCTATGTATTGAAGCAAGGCAAATACATTTCCAAGTGTATATTTATATTCATTGTTCTGTTTATAAGATTGGTCAGTTTAATTCATGTTTGCTAAAAACAAGTTAACTTTATTTAAATATTTTACACATGTAAATCTTAACTACAGAAACTTGTTTGTGATTTGTGAATAAAAAGTGCTAAAAATTAAATATATCTATGTCTGTAATATCTGAAACTGGAAAGATTGATTATCTGTTCTGGCCCAGAATTGACTTAGTGTTGCTTCCCTATTGGTCACCAATTATGCCATACATTATCGCTGCAACTAACAACTAATTTGATATTTGATTAATCAGTTGGTTGCAGTTTCAATTATTCTAACAATTGATGAATTATAGAATGTATATTCCAACATAAAAAAAATTTAAGTAGTAGTCATTGTACACAGTGCTGTCCTCAAACAAGCGTGTGTGTGTATGCATGTTTATTCTGTAAATTATATGGAATGTACACTTAGATGCTTGACACTCATGCCACTGTCTAAATATAATTTTTAGAAAGCTTGAGGCTTGTTTGTTAAAAACTAATGATGCAATATTTGAGTTTTTGCCTTGGTAATCCTAAGCAATGATTCTGATCAGCATCATTGATTATTAACTGTCAAAATATTTAAATAGTATAGAAGAATGTATATTAAGTGGCTAGGACTGTGCTTGTAAATATCTTATGAGGTTTAAATTGATAGTTTATGGTATTGTCCATGTAAATAACAACAGTTTATGTAAGGACTCTTGACTGTACATATTGTACATTGCTCAGTAACACAGTACCTCACAACAATTGCATGAACAAAAGTGTAATTTTTATTTCAGGTATGACATTTGCAGTTGTTGGAAAGCTGCCTTTTTGTTTCACCTTTAGACAATGATATTTTTAAAGCTGTTTTTTTATTTTACCATGAATAATCTTAATTACCATGATTCTTGATCATCCTCTTGTTTGGTTCTAATATTAAACACTTTGAGCTGTAAACTTTGCATGAAAACGTGCTATAGAAATAAATATTCTTGGTGGCGTTTTCTCCCACTGTTCAGTTGAAGTTTCTGCTCTCACTTATGTGTTTGCTGAGTATCTTCCAATAGCAATATTTCTATAAAGAAAGATCATTGGTCTGCATTTCCAGGGAGTATTGTTGGTTTCATCATTCCATAGAACATTTTTATTTCCAGACAGGGCTGGGCAAAGATCAGTCATGCCTTTATATGTTTCTATGGGGTTCTTGGCTTTCACCAAAACAGCCCTTATTGGAATAGTTTGTATCATATGTCACAGGTTGAAACCATAAAAACAGATCTCGCCCTTGTCAGCTTTAAGCTCCTTGCATATCTTTTATATTTTAATTTAATTGAATTGAAGTCTTTTTGCCTCTAGCATAATAATGGGAAAGTAGTCCTATTACATGAGTGACATGAAAAATGTATGTTGAGTTTTGATACAGTTGGAGATGAATAAAACTTCTAAATCTGGGTTTGAGTAAAAGGGGAACAAATGCATGACTGGAGTTTTTTTTCTTTTTGTTTTTTCCCCCACCCTCCGAGCCGTTTGACCTTATCACCAGACTCATACTTAGAGACTTACCTCATGATATTGTATATAAGGATGCTACTCTTCTAATTAATATTTATCTGTTTTTAAGATCATTTAGATTATTTATTTATCTCTCTTTACTTATTTTTTAATATTATCTAATCTTATTTTTTTCTCTTTTCTTGTTGCATTCTTTTTGACATCTTGTAAAGCACTTTGAGCTTCTTTGTATGAAAGTGTTCTATATAAATAAATGTTATTGTTAAACAAGTTAATTTAATGCTTGGATATTGTAAACAAGTTAATTTGTACTTAAATTTTTGAGCTATTCTTTCTAAAATTCTGTGTCTGTTTTAGTCCCTGCCAGCTGTTAAATAGTTGATCTTTTTCTTTTTTAACAGAGCACTATTTCTCTTGAGTAAAGGAATGGTGAGTACTGTTTACTGAGATGTGTAAAGTACTGCTTTAGTTATCAATTGAATGATTTCTTGAAACGCAAAGGAATTTTTTTAAAATGTAGTTTTTGTATTTTTAAACACGTATGTGCACTAAAACATTGCAGTTTCAGTCCATGCTTCAGAACTGTGTGCCTCTGAGCAAAGCATTTGTCACAGCTGTGATGCAGCTGTTAAAATAAATACATAATAAATAAATAACAGTTTATAAGCAATGTTCCCCTTAAGTAGTAGCCTGGTGGATGCATTTTTTTTTTTTTTTGAGTGAGCAACAAGTTTTTAAAGGCAACCATTTTTAAAGTTCTAGTATTAGCAATGCATTTCTGTAAATATCACAAAAAATCACACACATGATTATTTGCTATATTTCATGTTTAATGCTAAGTATCCAAAAATAAATTAAAAAGTTTGTTTCTACTCAAAATTTGATTAAATGTTCAAACAGTTTCTCGTCTGGCCTTTTGTTTCTTTTATTAGTTATAAGCTTAATCAACATTAATAATCTGTCCAGAATTTTAAGAGTTTTAGTTCCCATCAACTTTTCTATATGCTCTGCATTTAAGTGATTTGTGGAATTTGTTTTCATATTGCTTTTTAAACTAAATTCTCTTTCACGGTCAGAACTTGAGACTTGGAATTTGCCAGAAATGTTCATAAGAGGGCAGTACGGTGGTCACGGTGGGTAGCACTGCTGCCTCGCAGTTAGGAGAACCAAGTTCGCGTTCAGAGTCCTACCTGAGTGGAGTTTGCATGTTCTCGCGTGGGTTTCCTCTGGTTACTCTGGTTTCCTCCCACTGTCCAAAGACATGCAGGTTAGGAGCATAGGCATTTCTAAAATTGTCCCTAGTGTGTGCTTGGTGTGTGTGTGCGCGCACCCTGCGGTGTGCTGGTGCCCTGCCCAGGGTTTGTTTCTTGCCTTGCGCCCTGCGTTGGCTGGGATTGGTTCCAGCAGAGCCCCGTGACCCTGTAGTCAGGATATGGTGGGTTGTATAATGGATGGATGATCATAAGAGAAAATAACTTCTTGAATTGATTGGGTTGTTTAGTAAATGTAACCATATCATAAAATGCCTTTGTAGTTGCAGTTTCTAATCTTTCTTTAATCAGTATCTTAAACTCTTGGTACTGGTTACAAAGGTCCAGATAGCGCAGTAATTGTGAGTAGGATCATTGTCATCTTTAAACGTTTTCTGCAGTATTCCACTAATATGTTATAGTCCCTAATCACAACATTAACTTCAAAATATCTGGATAGCCCTCTGACCTTTATTAATGGTTTAAATTCAGGCACATCATTTGCTTCCGCACCATTGACAACTTCTTATCAGTTTTGTCTTCCTAACAGAGGACCTGCAGAAAATTCTGAAAACAGTCCTTAGCAAATTCTCAGTATCACACATCAGGGGAAAGTCTTTGCAAGCATCACCCACACCCAGGTCCTTACTATGTGCCACACAATGTTGTTCTGATAAGTATGGAATGAACTAGTGCAAAAGAGTAGCTACACCTCTTCATTTGTCCTGCATGACTGATGTGCCATCCAAGGTAAACATTACCATATGGTTTAAATTAAACTTGTTTTCCATATAACACTGAAAAATCCAATTTTTAACATTTTTGCGTATTAATTTTTTTTATTTTTGCAGCCGTCAAAGTGTTATCTGGTAAAAAAAATCAGAATTACTTAATTTCCTAAGCAGTTTTGAAGATTTAGTTTTCAGTTTGTTTCACATCAAGCTACAATCATTTCAGAAGTGAGCTGGCACATTTAGTTTTAACAGAGTAAGTTTGTTAATACAAGCGGCAACAATGACCCGTGCTGTCATTATTCAAGTGTTTATGCATCCTTTTTTTATTAGACTCTCAGCATCATTAAGCTAATTAATCCTTCCTACATTTGATCAACAGCACTGATATCTATTTTAGTTATTTAAGTAAAACAAAACTATTTACTTTCTGTTCTGGTTGGACTTTGCTGTTTGTTTTTGCTTTTACACATATATTCATGCATGGCAACCTTTGTTTTACAGAAAGGGATACTCTACTGGAGATCACAGTAAACATTTACACAGTGTGGGTTTCATTGATATATCTATCTTTCTTACAAATTCATGCAAATAAGGTTTTCACCAGGCAGGCCTCAGCCCATTAAGTAACATTAATCCATTGTAGGACACATAAAAACACATGTGTTAATGGTAAAGAATTTTAGAACAGCTTGTTGATCTTGCAGTGTGTACTTGTAAAGTGAGAAGAAATCAATGCAAACATATAGAGAAGAGGCAAATACTGTACAGAATAGTTTTATAAGTAGAATCGTGTATTATGTTGTTTAATGCAACCTTGGCCAGGGTGATATTCGGCTTTAATCTTTTCACCTTTCATTACTGTGAAGAGTAAAAGTAAGTAACAAAAGTGCTACACTCATTCAAATCATTGTTCAAATCAATATAAATGTATTCATAATATTCCTTTACTCATGTCAGTTATTCTCAACAACCACTGGTGCCTTTTCATTTGAATATTTAAGTGATTCACAATACTGTACGTCTTTAGGACCATAGTTGCCAATGATTGTCTTTAGCGAGTGTGAATTCAATCTTTTGAGATTTTTCTAGTATATTGTTATATGATCATCTATGTCTTAGTAAATTTAACTACAAATTAGACTGATAATCTTGTCTATTCTGGATATGTGCAGTTACCCAGACACATCCCATAATAGTGTAGCTGGAGGAAAGAGAGAAAATGTGTACCTATATGAGTTAAAGGGAATTTTATCATTTGTACAGAGAAATGTGTATGGCTCACTCCGATACGTGTTTTGATGTTTTGTACTAATTTCCAGTCCAAAATAATTGCTTCTTCTAATGTTAAATTATGCTTCTTATGGCATTGTTGTATTTTTGTCCTACTTCTCTGTTTAAATATTGGTATGCTAAATAACTATTACAGAATGAATTGAACTTTAATGCTGTGACGATGTAAGAGGGAATGGTAATCTTTATTGCTGGTGTCAACATGTGCCATTATAGGAATAAAGTGTCTCTGTAGGGCTGAATGTGGTTCCGAAGACTCATCACAGCGTATTTGTTTATTGTCTAGAATATGACAGTGTCAACTCATTAAAGTTTTTTTTCTTTGTCACTTCCAATTTGAAGCTGCTTCTCATGGAGCGAAAGTTGCAGGAGGTTCATCCATTACTGACATTGTGCGGTCAGATTGTTGAGAACTGGCAAGGCAACCCAATCCAAAAAGAGTCCCTGCGAGTTTTTTTCCTTGTACTTCAAGTGACACACTACTTGGATGCTGGACAGGTAATTCTAATAGACATGAGGGCTAGTGATTTCTTTCAACTCTGTGAATCCAGTCTGCCTGTTTGAGTTAATCACTGTTTTCTGTATCAACATAACTTGTGTGGCCATCTATGGTATTACCTTTAAAAGTAGTTATTTGGGCATTAACTGTTTGTTTGCTTATTAAAACATTGTGTGTGTGTAAAAATAGAGAAAAATAAATATTGATAGAATAACGTAACAATTGTATTATGATTTTAAAATGTCATAATACTTTGTGTCCATCATCCCTAAAATCACGTCTGTTTAATATTAACTGACTTTTAGTTATTTTCACGCATCAATAATCGGGGCCGCCTTAGGCATGTGTAAACTGTGCACCTGCACAGGGCCGTCAAATCCCAGGGGCCACCACACCAATATACTGTATATTGAATATAAAACGGAAAGAGAAAATAACGACACAGCTGACAGATGAAGTGAAGCTAGTGCAAGTGAGCGAGTCGTCTTACGAGTTATTGTTTCACCTAGTTTTAATAAAGTATTAGTGTTAGCGCAATAGTCATAGTGAATATCTAGTCGGATAGGGTACTCAAGACATTCGCATACCCATTCTAGGCAAAATGAAGAGATTTTGAATACACAAATCTGGTTATTCGAAACGAAAGAGAAAGGCGGCTCAGGAGGCTTTCATTGCGTCATAGGAAGGAGCAATCCCGAACTTTATCATAAGTTAAAGACTTGTGTCATGAGCACAAGGCGGCTATGCAGTGTCCGCAATGGACGTGGCCATCCGCTGTGCATAAGATACCATATTAACATTGGCAGCTGAAGGGGCTACCGATTCTTTCTCTGCCCAGGGCCGCCACGAGCCTAGAGCCGCCCCTGCAATAATGTTGAGTTTTTGGATCTAATACCCTTAGTGTTCCATCAGTAGACTTCCATTCCAAGTAGGTCTTAATTATGTTTGTAATGTGTTTGTAGTCATTTTTATGCTGAAAGATTACATTTTTATAAGCAAGTATTTCTTCCAACGGTACAACATGTTGACTCAATTTGTTTCTCAGCAGTCATCATTCCATCTAACATCTCATATAACACTGGCTGAAATGCCCCCCTAGTGCACGACAGAGACCCCTTTGTAAAAAATGAATTTAATCCATTTTGCAATAAGGCTGTAACCTAACAAAATGTGGAAAAAGTGATGCGCTGTGAATACTTTCCGGCTACACTGTATCAAGTGTGGGCAGCTTTTTGAGTCTTGATTGCCATATTTCCACAAAAGTCTTTATAAGAGCTTAAAAACCACATCTTGGAAAGACATATACTATTGCTTGCTGACTATAGTCCTGTTACAAAACTATATATTTATTTTGGTTAAAGTGTGTTAGCTTTAGTGCAGCTACAAACAGATATTTTGTAAACTATAATCTGTTGATTATTTCTATGTCAGAAAAAACCAAAAATAAAGAATATTTTTTATTAATAATGGTCTTATTTACATTAATTTGATATCAGCAGTGCATCTTGAAAGAAAACCAAATAATTAGGCTTTTGAATTATTTTATATTTCTTTGTTACATTGGATCCATTCTGGACGGCACAGTGGTGCAGTGGGTAGCACTGCTGCCTCGCAGTTAGGAGTCACGGGTGGAGTTTGCATGTTCTCCCCGTGTCTGCGTGGGTTTCCTCTGGGCACTCTGGTTTCCTCCCACAGTCCAAAGACATGCAGGTTAGGTGCATTGGTGATTCTAAATTGTCCCTAGTGTGTGTGTGTGTGTGTGTGTGTGCGCCCTGCGGTGGGCTGGCGCCCTGTCCAGGGTTTGTTTTTTGCCTTGTGCCCTGGGATTGGCTCCACCAGACCCCTGTGACTCTGTAATTAGGATATAGTGGGTTGGATAATGGATGGATTGTATCCATTCTAATACACATTTTATATATATGTTTTGTTCTGAAGTGTGTAATGTCTGCAAAACCAACATATTTAAATTCCTGTTGCTAATTATTGCCATCATCACATTTAAAAATGTATTGTTTATAAAAATTTTGAACAGCAGGGCTGATAATACATGTATGAATCCATTAATTTATTTTAAATTCTTGATGTTGATCTGCAATTTTTCACTATGTCAAAAGCAACATACTAGATATCTTAATCAGTAGGTTACCTCATACCTTAAGTTTGCTTTAATAGTCCGTCAGATGTCTTGTGCAGAAGGTTCTGTGCAACACACTAATGAGTTCAATCATAACAGTTCTTCTGCTAAAAAAATAACTCTTTGCAATTGTTTCAACCATAAAAGGGGTAGTGAAGTAGAAGAAAACCTTTAGACCAAAGAACACTTCATAGGTGGCAGTCAGTTAAAATTTTCCAGGACACTCCTCTCGAGTGAGACAGTCGTCGGGCTGTGCACACCGATTTATAAGAGAATGTGAGAAAAACACAGAACCATTATACTTTAGATGTGCATACCTTTTTTAATGTTAAAACCAGAGTTTTTCTGAACTGCATGGTCTGTGCATTTAGAAATCTGAACTGCAGTAGAAATTGTTTATTTTCTAAAAAGCCAATTTTCCAGCAGCAGCAGGTCCGCTGCGGGCAGACAGCCAGCTAGCTGCATGTTACTATGCCACGATCTCTATCTCAGTTTTGATTAACTACTTCTTCTTCTTCTTCATCTTCTTAGGTATTGCCGTTTGTATATGAGGCTGACATTTTTTTTGACTAGACTTCTCCAAGACAGGTTTTTCACACTAGCCCATCCCATTTATCTGGTCTAGGGACTCAGTTTTGATTAATAGTGCTTGATTAAAAAAAAAAAAACTAATCTTACTGATTCAGCCTGATGGCTTATTGAATGTGATTCTCACTGAATCAGCCTAATTGTAATTTTATTTACAATTTAATAGTTGTAAAAAAAAATACCTAAAAATACTAATAATAATTACAATTCATTACAACATCAAAATCAAGAAAAAAAAAATTGGAACTAGCATAATCTTAAAAATTTTATAGATTATAGCCAACCCGCGGCTTACCACACGCTGCATAATCAGGCTGGTTTTTAAATGATTTTTAAGCACAGGGAGAAAATTTAACATTTGAAAAATCGGTACTATAATAAATCAGTAAGAAAAGCAACATTGTAACAATGCACGGAACGAACCAACACACAATCGTCTGTGACTGAAAACTGGCGGATCGCCATCGCTCATGTGCCCACCTTCAACTCGTCACTTGAGTCGTTGTCGTCTTTGCACAGTCCAGATGCACCTGTGACTCATATAGACTTTCCGTGTTCCTGCAGGAGCATCTAAGAAGACGCATGTTTGTCGCGGATGCGAATTGCTGTATGTAGCGTGTAAAACAGTTTGCTATGGTGCACGCGATTGTGCGTTGTAACCGAAAACTTGGTTTTTAAAGACTGCTTACTTCATTGTGTTTTAACCTCAGTTGTAAAGGATTGTTTTAAGGATCCCATGGGATACCCCTCGCAAACAGTTTTACACGCTGCATATGGCGTTTCACCTCCGCCGTGGCTCCTTCCTGTGCGCGCCATAGATGTCTGTCTTGTCGGCAGCTTAGTGAATAAACGCAACTTCCGGCGTGCTTTTCATGGTTGTCTTGCCTTTCCATGGGTGTCTTGCCTTAGTGAATTATATATATATATATATATAAATAATTTTTTTTTTCCAGCTAGCAATGTTGTCTAGCACAGATAGTGAAGTATTGATGATTATGGTTAACTTTGATATTGAAGATGCTAGGTGATATGTATTACAGAAAATCAACCATTTATAAGAATGTGTTTTCATATATTAAAAGTGTAGTTCATTACATTTTTGTTACTTTTAACATGTGCAGATGACAAAAGTTGATATAACATTTATCAAATCTTGTCTACTACCTAAAATTCAATTGAATTTGAGACCACAGACACTCATTCAAACTGCTTGGCAAATCCAAAATAACACTGATTTTTAACTTTCTAGCAGGATTTTCTGAAAAATGTACTATTTCCTTAAAACTTTAATTCAGAGTTCTAACTTGCTGGCTACTAGTGGGACATCTTTGACTGATTGTCAGTTATGGTTAATGAGGATCACAGAGCAAGTTAGCTGACAGCTGTATTACTAGATCTTTGCAGTTGATTCCTGACTAGTCTTAAAGGAGAGTAAGTGAAAATGTTCAATGTATAAAATCGAAATATAGCAGTAACAAGGGTGAGAGAAAAATAATGGAGTAAAAGTACATTTACATTTTACTGAAGCTCTAAAGTAAAAGTAAAAATATTGTTGACAAAAACTGCTCTGAACAGTACAATTTTTCAAAAAATTTACTTACAAAATAATGAAGTAAATATAATGCATTGCTACGCACCTATAGAAAATACTTGAAACAGCTGAGTATCCTTGAGAAGAAGTTTGAAAACTTGTGTTGTTTTAGCCATTTTACCAGATTTTTGGAAATGTTTTTGTTGTATTAATGTTTATTTCATTTATCCTAATTTTAATAACTTTCTTATTTGGCAAATAAAAACTTACTTTCCAAATAACAGGTTTAAACAAAAATTTCTGCACTATACTTTATATATCAAACTTGAAGTTTCAGCCACAAGATGTATTTCCTTCCTTGTGTAAGAATGAACTCTTAAGAAAATTATCAGAAGAAAGCAGTTATCTTTTTAATGATTTAGAGAGTTGTTCTAGTTCCTGGCAGAAATTTTACAAACAGTAGGACTGAGAAAATTCACTCATCCCAAGCCTTTATTAGGTGAAACGGTTAATTTTATGCAGACTGGGAAAGGTCTTTTTATAATATCTAAGGAAGTAAAACTGTGGGCAGTCTTCTCTTTGTGAAATTAGCAGGCCATTATTATCTTCTAGCATTAATTTTTATTTTCACATTTTAGTTAATGGATCCTAAACACTTGACCTAAATAAGAGCACTTCCTCATGTCATTATCTTCATTTATTATTTTCTCCATAGCTTTTTCCATAAATGAGCTCTAGACTTACTAGCTGGTGGAAATTCCCTAATGGTGTCTTGAATTTTCATCTTACAGGTTAAAAGCGTAAAGCCATGTCTCAAGCAGTTGCAGCAGTGTATACAAACTATCTCCACGTTGCATGATGACGAAATTCTGCCCACTAACCCTGCAGACCTCTTTCATTGGTTGCCAAAAGAGCACATGTGTGTGTTGGTGTACTTGGTAAGTGGTTAATTCTCATTCTCCTACCTTGCAAATTGGGTGTTCGCTCTTTAGACCTAATGTTATTATAGAAGCTTTAAAAATGATGCATACATATTTGTACCTAAGGAAATATAGTAACTTGATGGTGTCTGTGTTTATTTTGTAAATAACTTATTTTTTGTTTTCCATTGTGTTTCTAGGTAACAGTAATGCATTCCATGCAGGCAGGATACTTGGAGAAGGCACAGAAATACACAGACAAAGCACTAATGCAGTTAGAAAAGTTAAAAAGTAAGAGTTCTTCGTTTATCTAGTATACTTGATGTGATTTGTATATTGTGAGTCCTGGAGCCTTTTCTAGCACCATTTTTTCATTATGCGACTAACTCTGCTGAAATGAGCAGTGACGCTCTGTAGCTCTAATTTGGATTAAGTGGGTTTCAGGAAGTTATTCTCTTGTCACTTCACCACAACCTTTTTTCTGTACCTTTTTTTTATAGTACTACTTCTGAACTAGTATTTAAAAGGAGCAAGTCTATGTGCCCCTTGTAATAGAGACTTGTTTGTTAGAATTACTGTTTTCACTTATAAGGGAAGGTAATCTATTTTATAAATTAAGGTAACTTTTCACAATAGTGGTATAAACCCCAAGGTAATGATTTAAACATGAAATAAAAGCACTTAAAACATGCCAGGTATATCTGTTTTAAGTGGGGAATGTTTCTACATTGTTTGATGTCTTAAGAATTAGTTGGTATTGAAGCCACCTTGGGAGACAGTGTTTAGTAAAATTATGTAATAAAGCGTTACTTAAACAAAGCAACTGTCTGGGGCATGCAGGGACAAAAAATAACCTTAACTTCAAACATGGCAAACCTATTTTATACCTCTGTCTACTGTTTCTATGTGTTTCACTCCTTTTTGTGACTCTTGACGGTGTTTTTTATTTATTTTTTTTTATCCTATTCAACAGTGCTGGACTGCAGTCCCATTTTGTCATCGTTCCAAGTGATACTTTTGGAACACATCATTATGTGTCGACTGGTGACCGGACACAAGGCCACTGCCTTGCAGGAGGTAGGTGTTGGATTTCTTTTTAAAGGTTCACAGTAGTTTACACTGACTGGTTAGTTGTCTGTCACAAATAAAGAGCTGTTAGAATTTGTTTTATCCTGTGTATTAAATTCACAGACAGGTGTTTCATTTGCTAATAAAAATGTTTGGTTTGAGGTTTCTTTAATAGTTTTTCATATATGAATTTAATTATTTTATTCTGCCTTCAAATAGATATCCCAGGTTTGTCAACTGTGTCAACAGTCTCCAAGGTTATTCTCCAATCATGCTGCTCAGCTACACACTTTACTAGTGAGTGCTATGGATTTCAAAGTGATCTTATGCAACTGGCATCGGTCGACTCATTTTTTATTTTTGTTTTTATTTTGTGCCTTTTCTCTTGCATCTCTTGTTTTTTTTTTTAATGGTCAGAATACTGTTAACTTTTACTTTTTTTTCCAGCCTATATTAAATCATAATGTTTAAGTGAAAACTGGAATTACATGTAAGATACATGCATACAGTGAAACCAGTATATGTTTATTTTGTAAAGTAGGTTATACACCAAGGAGTGTCAAGAAGAAATTACTCTAGTAAAGCAGTTAATGTGAAGGACACAAAGGGAAAGTTAACTCCATGCTGAAAATCTTGAATGTTTGAAACAAAAGTTTGCATAATGAAAGCCCATCACCTAAAGACATGCCTTTTTTAGCTTTTCTTTTTTCATTACTAAATTGTTTCATTTTATTTCATTTTGAATACATTTTACCCAGGGATATCATAATTACCTTTAATTTGCAGTTTGATACCAATAATATAATAAAGTAGCATATTTCAAGTGACATCTTATGCAGCGCAATAATGGACAGAAAATGTAAGTTTATCTGGCCATGCAAAAATAAACATATATATACACACACAGGTTTTAATGATAAGTAAGAATTGGAATTATCAAAATAAAATACCCTGATTGTGCCGTCATATACAGAGGGGGAAAATAAGTATTGAACCAGTCAACAGTTCTGTCAGTAAATACATTTCTAATGGGGCTATTGAAATGAAATTTTCCTCAGATGTTGGTACCAAGCCAAGTAATCCACACATACAAAGAAATCGAAACAAATAAGTCCATAAATTAAGTGTAGTAAATTGTAATGACACAGGAGAAAAAATATTAATCACATGAAGAAAAGGAGGTGCAAAAAGGCATGGAAAGCCAAGAAACCAGCTGAAATCTGTCAGTATTTACAAAGCAACCCTACCCCCTATCAGTGCACATTAATATCAGCTACTTTTGTCCTAATTGATGGTCTATAAAGTTTCTCATTGCCAAGGTGTACAAAAGATGCATGTCATGATGGGTAAAAGCAAAGAACTCTCTCAAGACCGTTGCAACCTTATTGTTGCAAAACATACTGATGGCATTGGTTATAGATGTATTTCTAAAATTCTGAATGTTCCAATGAGCACCGTTGGGGCCATAATCCGGAAATGGAAAGAACATCATTTCACCATAAACCGGCTACGATCAGGTGCCCCTCACAAGATTTCTGACAGAGTAGTCAAAAGAATAATCAGAAGAATTGTACAAGAGCCAAGGACCACTCATGGAGAGCTTCAGAAAGACATGGAATTAGCAGCTACTGTTTTTTCAATGAAAACAATACGTAATGCACTCAGCCGCCTTGGCCTATATGCACGCTCACCATGCAACACTCCGCAGCTGAAGAAAAAGCTTGTTTAAAGTTTGCTGCACAACATTTGGACAAACCAACTAAATACTGCGAGAATATAGTCTGGTCAGATGAGACCAAAATTAAACTGTTTGGAAGCCATTGCACACACCATTTTTGGAGGAGAAATTGCACTGCACATCACCCCAAAAACACCATACCAACATTCTGTTTTTCAGCCTATGGTACTGGCAAACTTCATATAATTGAAGGGAAAATGAATAGAGAAATGTACCAGGACATTCTTGATAAGAATCTGCTGCTATCAACCTGGATGCTGAAGATGAAACGAGGGTGGACATTTCATCAAGACAATGATCCCAAACACACAGCCAAGGAAGCTCTCCGTTGTGTTTCAGAGAAAGAAAATAAAACCTGCTAGAATGGCCCAGTCAATTACCTGAATTGAGTCCAATTGAAAATCTATGGAAAGAACCGAAAGATCAGAGTTTATAGAAGAGGCCCCCAGAAGCTTCAAGTTATAAAGTATTTTTGGAAGAATGGGCCAAAATCACACCTGAGCAATACATGTTGACTAGTTTCTCCATAAAGGAGGCATCGTGCAGCTGTCATTACCAACAAAGGCTTTTCTACGAAGTATTAAATAAATTTCAGTTAGTGTGTTCAATACTCATTCCCTGTGTTATTCCACTTTATTACACATAACTTAAGTTATAGACTTATTTTAATTTCTTCATATATGTGTATTGCTTGGGCTGTTACCAACCTCTGGTGAAAATGTAATGTTAATAGCCCCATAAGAATTATATTTACTGAGAAAAATGTTGACGCATGTGTGCTTGGCGTGTGGGTGTGTTTGTGTGTGTCCTGCGGTGGGTTGGCACCCTGCCTGGGGATTGGTTCCTGCCTTGTGTCCTGTGTTGTCTGGGATTGGCTCCAGCAGACCCCCTGTGACCCTGTGTTCGGATTCAGTGGGTTTGATAATGGATGGATTGAAATGTTGACGCATTCAATACTTATTTTCCCTGCTGTTTGACTAAGATCATTTTAATCAGTTCTTGTTTTACTTTTGTACTAAACTGTTTTTGAAGCAAAATTGGGACGATTCAGATGTTTCTTTTTCTACAAAGATATGGTAATTGATGTTAATAATCTTACACATACAGTTTGTTGTTAGTACCTCAAAAAGTTTTATAAATTATTTTCAACTATCCTGAAATAATGGAAGAGAAAAGACAGAGACGAAACCAGGCAGAATCTGCCATAGACTCTTCGTCATATTCAAATAATGAAGCTTTGTTTTTTCACACTACATTTTCAATAGCAGAATTTTTCAAGTTGTCTGTATTGAGTCATTAAAATCTCCTTTATGATAAAGTCTTTTTAAGGTTTATGTTAAAGCTGCATATTTATTATTTACCGTTGGACGAGTTTATCATTTCCATTGAATGTCTGCTTACTTGTAGGGTCTTTACTGTATTTCTGTTAACTGCATGGACAACGCAGAAGCACAGTTTACAACAGCATTACGAGTAAGTAAAAGCAAATTTAATTTTCGCACTATTCTTTTTTGCTCTTATACAGTCAGAGTGCCCAATAGAATGTAAAAGCACTGACTTTTACTAAGACCAATCCTTGTCAAATTGTGTTGCCTGTTTTCCTTTTCTTATTGTCAGCTTACAACACACCAGGAGCTATGGACGTTTATTGTTACAAACCTAGCTAGTGTGTACATTCGAGAAGGAAACCGGCACCAGGAGGTAGGCAGATCCTTTTTGCATATTAGTGCTGTTTATCACTCTCATACCTGTTCATTTTTTTCCTAATCGAATAAAATCTTTTCAGAGAATTTTAAAAAATAATCTTTACCACCTCTGATCCTCCACTATATAGAGCAAAATTAATTAGCTTTCCAGCTTATGCTTATTAAACATACATTCTTGATAATTTTTCATCCTAGTCTCTCAGATAAGTTTATTTTTTTTATTCTTTGTTAGTAGTGTGGACCTAATTGTGAATTGCTTTGCACTCCAGTGATTTCTTTCTGATAACAAGCCTCTTGCCACAGTATTCAACATTCATGGTATTCAGTCTGCAACCTCTTAAGAGCTCTTATTTAAAATTTTTCAATAACAGAATATTGTTTCTCTAATATGATGAAATCATGATGAAGCGAGAACCTCCTGCTAATCTGTGTGCTTAGTTTAATTGGATACAACTAACAGTTTTTATTTCCATGTGCTTCTTTTGACTGGTTACATTTGACTTTTTAAATTGGAAAAAGGATGTGGTTTTTAATGTTCTTTGTTCTTTTTTTTTTTTTTTTTTTCTTCTTTTCAAGCTCTACAGTCTATTGGAGAGGATAAATCCTGATCACAATTTTCCTGTGAGGTACATTTTCTTTCTTACCAAACTGTGTGCAAAGGAGAAAGAAACAGATAAGATGAAGGATAGACCTGCCAAATAATGAAAATGTGTGTTGTTGTACAGCTATTCATAAGTTTCTGTGACTTTCCTTCCATAGCTCTCACTGTTTGCGAGCAGCTGCTTTCTATATCCGAGGTCTTCTTTCCTTCTTTCAAGGACGGTACAATGAGGCCAAGTAAGTGCCACTTCGTTGAACCAGTTTTCAGCATAAACAACTGGAGATGTGTGTATGGTTATTGATATAGAGATATAATAAATCTTTGGATAAATATTTGGCTTGTCTCTTTCAAGGCGATTTCTGCGAGAGACCCTTAAAATGTCCAATGCTGAAGACTTGAATCGATTGACTGCTTGTTCTCTGGTCCTTCTTGGTCATATATTCTATGTGTTGGGAAATCATCGGGTGAGCTTTAATTAAAAGTACTTTTATGGATGGTTGTCAGTATTTTCAGAAAGGCTTAGAAAAGTTATAACATAAAGGATAGGCAGTGTTAATTACAATGGTAGTAGCACCGTGTTAGTGTGCATGTCTCTTTAAGATCCTTTCCCCACTTTAAATGGTATAAATAAGTTTATATTAAAATTTCACCAGTAATATCAAGTATTATTTGCTATTATTTATGTTTTGATATTATTATGTTTGAATTATTGTGTTCCCGAGTGTTATTTAGACCCAGCTCCTGACCTTTTTTATGATCTTCGTAATTTTGATGACCTATAAATACTGTAGCGTCTCATTTTTTTATTGTGTTGTACATCTGGGGTTGTTTTTCTGTGTGATTTTAGCTGGTGTTTTTAAATGTAGAATTTTGCATTGTAGCTTACTAGGGTTTATCATGGATTCCCTTTAATAAATGAGAATATTTTCAATGTTTGGTGATAAGGACAATGTCTGGAGCTCTTGTGTAGTAAGGAATGATTTTAAGCTTCTTCAGAAGCAGCAACTGCATATACAGAGTATACAGAGGAAGAGGAAAGTGAAGAAGTAAAGAAGAAGTGGGATAGTCAGAGAGATGCAGAAAGTAGACAAGAGTACAAGGAGATAAGGTGCAAGGTGAAGAGAGAGGTGTTGAAGAAAGGCTAAAGAAAAAACGTATGATGAGTTGAATGAGAGGTTGGACGTTAAGGATGGAGAAAAGGACCTGTACCGATTAGCTAGACAGAGGCACCGAGCTTGGAACGATGTGCAACAGGTTAAAGGATAAAGATAGAAATGTACTCACAAGCTAGGAGAGTGTGTTGATCAGATGGAAAGAGTACATTGAGAGACTTATGAATGAAGAGAATGAGAGAGAGAGAAGTAGTTAGATGATGTGGAGATAGTGAATCAGGAAGTGCAGCGGATTAGCAAGGAGGAAGTAAGGACAGCTATGAAGAGGATGAAGAATCGAAAAGCCGTTGGTTCAGATGACATACCTGTGGAAGCATTGAGGTGTGTTTAGGAGAGATGGCAGTGGAGCTTTTAACCAGATTGTTTAATGGAATCTTGAAAAGTGAGAGGATGCTTGAAGAGTGGAGACATGTACTGGTGCCGATATTTAAGAATAAGGGGGATGTGCAGGACTGTAGTAACTACAGGGGGATAAAATTGATGAGTCACAGCATGAAGTTATGGGAAAGAGTAGTGGAAGCTAGGTTAAGAAATGAGGTGATGATTAGTGAGCAGCAGTATGGTTTCATGCCAAGAAAGAGCATAACAGATGCGATATTTGCTCTGAGGGTGTTGATGGATAAGTATAGAGTAGGCCAGAAGGAGTTGCATTGCGTCTTTATGGACCTGGAGAAAGCATATGACAGGGTGCCTCGAGTGGAATTGTGGTATTGTATGAGGAAGTCGGGAATGGCTTGTAGGAGTTGTATAGAATATGTACGAGGGAAGTGCGACTGTAGTGAGGTCTGTGGTAGGAGTGATGGATGCATTCAAGTTGGAGGTGGAATTACATCAGGAATAGTCTCTGAGCCCTTTCTTATTTGCAGTGGTGAGGGACAGGTTGACAGACGAGATTAGACAGGAGTCCTCGTGGACTATGATGTTTGCTGATGACATTATGATCTGTAGCGATAGTAGGGAGCATGTTGAGGAGACCCTGGAGAGGTGGACATATGCTCTAGAGAGGAGAGGAATGAAGGTCAGTAGGAACAAGACAGATTACATGTGTGTAAATGAGGGGGAGGTCAGAGGAATGGTGAGGATGCAAAGAGTAGAATTGGCAAAGGTGGATGAGTTTAAATACTTGGGATCAACAGTACAGAGTAATGGGGATTGTGGAAGAGAGGTGAAAAAATAGAGCGCAGGCTGGGTGGAATGGTTGGAGAAGAGTGCCAGGAGTGATTTGTGACAGGCGGATATCAGCAAGAGTGAAAGGGAAGGTCTACAGGACGGTAGTGAGAACAGCTAAGTTATATGTGTTGGAGACGGTGGCATTGACCAGAAAGCAGGAGACAGAGCTGGAGGTGGCAGAGTTAAAGATGCTATGATTTGCATTGGGTGTGATGAGGATGAACAAGATTAGAAATGAGGACAGAGGGTCAGCTCAGGTTGGGAGACAAAGTCAGAGAGGTGAGATTGTGTTAGTTTGGACAATTGTAGAGGAGAGATGCTGAGTATATTGGGAGAAGGATACTAAGGATAGAGCTGCCAGGCAAGAGAAAAAGAGGAAGGCCTAAGCGAAAGATTATGGTGGTGAGAAAGGACATGCAGGTGATGGGTGTAACGGAACAAGATGTAGAGGACAGAAAGATATGGAAGAAGATGATCCACTGTGGCAACCCCTAATGGGAGCAGCCAAAAGAAGAAGTAGAAGAAGAAGCAGCAACTGCATTTAAATATTTGCAAAATAAGAAGCACAAAATGGTTCCTGCAGTGACAGAGCTTAAACCATGCAAGGCATTGAAGGTTCTTTCTGGTTTTTGAAGCTAGTGGAAAACTAGAACAACTCAAGCATCAACACTTGTATAAGCACTTTAAAACTGAGAGTTAACACCACATAATGAAGGTTTCAGGAAAAGCATGTTATTTTTGCCGTCAGTACCATGGATGGATATAGGTAACTAAGTATCCATTAACAACCCTGCATTAAAAAAAAATAGTTGATTGTAACTTTGTGCTGTTTAGACTGGGCATGCTCATAGTTCAAGTCCATTTTCAACATCTGAATAGAAAATCGAATGTTACGGACATACGTTTCTCTGCATGACAAATTATTTCAATAATTTGCATATTTATTTTTAAAATAAATCCTTTTATCTTTAATAAATTGCCTCAGAACTTAATGCTGTTTGCATGGTGAGGGGGACCACCTTTAATTGAGAGAGTATTAGCCGCTATTAATATAAAGGGAGCATATCCTGAAGCTACCAGGAAAAATGCATGGAATATTAAGACTTCATAAATTAAGTTATTCTGTTGCTTTGGTCTGCATAATCTTAAAAGATAGCTATTTAGCTTAGTATTAGTGAAATTAATGACCATGTTTAACATTATAAATTCTTTATTCAAAAGGCAATGGACTTAGTTCTTTAAGTAATTCTTTGTTCTGAAGTCATAGATCTCAGTTTTTGAAATGTCTCTTGCCTGTATTGTTTTAAACTGTTTAAGGCAGAAACCGGTGGATATAGGTGAAATGTGTGTGTCAAAATACTTGATAAGCAGTCACTGTTAAGATCGGTTAAATGATTTTGCGTGTGAAATGGTTTCAACTGTAAAAAACCTGGCAACACATTCCTTAGCATTCAGCCCTTTATCTTTTTTCTGAAGCAGACGTTCTTTGCCAGATATTTTAGCATCCTTATATTGGACTACTACAGTTATGTTTTGAATGGTGTCTCGCTTGAAATGTCACCAGTTTATAACAAACTGTTGCTGCCAAAGTTTTGACATGAACCAAATATAATGGGTGCATTACCAGTCAAATGACTATAGTAAATTGGCTTCCTTTATGATATGATATTCTGTTCAAATTGCTTACTGAATTGACTTACACCCAATATCTTCTGATGCAGGTACAATTCTCAGCCAGCCCTCATTTATGTTTGTGGTTTTGTCACTCAGTAACACTGAAGCCTGTGAATATATTATTCATTTAACATGTTCAAGTCCCTTTTGAAAATTTTGCTGTTCTAACATTAATTTTAATTATGTTTGTACTATATTTGCTAATTTGCATCTTTTGACTTTTTTGTAGTAGTAAAATTGATTTTTTAAGTTTATCTCACGCCCAAAATAAAGAGACGCTTTAGTTCAAAATATGGAGTTCATGCATCTCTCTTGCCAAAAGCAAAGCTAGTCTCTGTGTAAATATTGTCAGTTTGCAACCAAAGTTGATTTTCACTTGGTCTCTGATTTTAGGTTTACCCTTTACTCCTGTAAAAAACAGTTTGTCCATTTTGCAGGAGAGTAATAACATGGTAGTGCCTGCCATGCAGCTTGCCAGCAAGATCCCAGATATGTCTGTGCAGCTGTGGTCCTCTGCATTGCTCAAAGGTAGGTCTGCTGGTTTTCCAGTTTCATATTGTTTAAATTTTGTTTATTTACTTTTAAAATTGAAGTCAGTAATTTAGATTTATGATACTAATGGTGGTTTTTAGAGCTTGGGGTTTAAAATTTGCAAAACAGCATCTTTACTCCTGTTTTCATTCCAACATCAAGGTTTCAATAGGTAAACCTTTCCTGCCTCTCTCTTTCTTTTAATAGTCCATATTCCTACTGTGTGACTTTTCATGATGAACCGACTTTGTCATCAAAATTTCTATTACTACCAACAAATGCCGCATGACGAGCCTTTCCAAAAAATATTTTTTAGTGTTTCAGCCGTTTATATCCATTTACGGTAAACAGTAACATGAAGCCTTCTCAGTTATCATTAGCAACTTTTAAAAACATCTTTCTAAACAAATGCATACAGTTGCTCCATAATGTTTCAACATTATTTCCTTGATATACCTTTCTGCTCCAGAGTTTAAAATTACAAATCAAACCCTTCAGACGTGATTCAAGTGCAAATTGCTGACTTGAATTTAAGCTTATTTGCAGACATTTTGGTCATAGCATGTAGAAATTAGGGTTAGGGTTAGTTAGGTAATTAGTTCTACTGACTGGGATATCCTGCAGGGGTCACATAGTGAGAATATTGAAGAAGCTGTTGACTGCACAACTGATTACATCAACTTCTGTATGGACATTGTAGTTCCAGTAAGAACAGTACGCCGCTATGCTAACAACAAGCCATGGATTACAAGTGACATCAAGGGCCTTTTGAACCAGAAGAAAAGGGCTTTTAAAGACGGTGATCAGTATGAGCTCAAGCCCGTGCAGAAGGAACTCCGAGTCGAGCTCAGGGCAGCGAAGGAGCCGTACAGGAGAAAGCTGGAGCAGAAGTTGCAGGATAACAGCATGAAGGAAATGTGGGATGGGATGAAGATCATCACTGGCTGCAGCTTGAAGCGGGGTGCCACCATCGAGGAAGACATGAAGAGAGCAAACCAAATGAACAACTTCTTTAACAGATTTGACCACCCTAACCCATGCTCACCTTGGAGTACTGCATCCTCCAACCTTCCTTCTGCTGATATCAGCATAGGAGAGACATCCCCACCCACAATTACAGCAGCGCAGGTGAGCAGAGAGCTGAGGAGACTTTGGGCCAGCAAAGCAGCGGGTCCAGATGGAGTATCGCCACGACTGCTGAAGGCCTGTGCGCTGGAACTGAGGAGTCCTCTACAGCGCATCTTCAACCTGAGCCTGGAGCAGGGGAGAGTCCCGAGGCTTTGGAAAACATCTTGTATCACCCCAGTCCCAAAGGTATCACGTCCTAGTGAGCTGAATGATTTCCAGCCTGTTGCTCTGATGTCACGTGTTGAAGACCACGGAGTGGCTGCTGCTTCACCACCTGAGGCCACAGGTCCGCCACGCTCTCGATCCTCTGCAGTTCGCATACCAGGAGAAGGTGGGAGCGGAGGATGCCATCATCTATATGCTACACCAATCCCTCTCCTACTTGGACAGAGGCAGTGGTGCTGTAAGAATTATGTTTCTGGACTTCTCTAGCGCCTTCAACACCATCCAATCACTGATCCTTAGGGACAAGCTGACAGAGATGGGAGTAGATTCACACCTGGTGGGATGGATCGTGGACTATCTTACAGACAGACCTCAGTATGTGCGTTTTGGGAACTGCAGGTCTGACGTTGTGGTCAGCAACACAGGAGCGCGCCGCAAGGGACTGTGCTTTCTCCGGTCCTATTCAGTCTATATCCATCAGACTTCCAATTCGATTCTGAGTCCTGCCACGTGCAAAAGTTCACTGATGACACTGCTTTCATGGGCTGCATCAGGAGTGGGCAGGAGGAGGAGTATAGGAAGCTAATCAAAGACTTTGTTAAATGATGTGACTCAAACCACTTACACCTGAACACCAACAAGAGCAAGGAACTGGTAGTGGATTTTAGGAGGCCCAGGCCCCTCATGGACCCCGTGATCATCAGAGGAGACTGTGTGCTGAGGGTGCAGACCTATAAATACTTGGGAGTGCACCTGGATGATAACTTGGACTGGACTGCCAATACTGATGCTCTGTGTAAGAAAAGTCAGAGCCGACTATACTTCCTTAAAAGGTTGGCGTCCTACAACATCTGCCACATACTATGCGACTCTTCAATTCCAACAGGGGGAGTAAATGCTAACATTATTCAAAGTTATTGTCTGTTTTTTGCATGCATTTTTATTACTCTTTAATTTAATATTTTTTTTTTTTTGTTTTTTTTGTATCAGTATACTGCTGCTGGATTATGTGAATTTCTCCATGGGCTTAATAAAGTATCTCTATCTATCTCATCAAATGACAAAAATTTTTGTAAATTGCCCTCCTATTTCAAGGCACCGTAATTTTTGGGACATAGCAATGGCAGGTATATTAAAGCAGTCACGTTTAGTACTTTGTTGCATATCCCTTGCATCCAATGATTTCTTGAAGTTTGATTCACAAACATCCCCAGGTGCTCGGCATATTCTGCTTGTTTTGGGGCTTTTCCCCTTAAATTTTCTCTTCAGCATATAGAAGGTATGCTCAGTTTAATTTAAATCAGGTGATTGGCTTGACCATTCAAGTCTTTTTAGGTTTGAAAAACTCCTGTGTTCCCACAGCAGTGTGTTTGGGATCATTATCTTGTAAGACAAAATGGTGTTTAAAGAGTTTGTAAGCATTTACTGGAACTTGAGCAAACATGAGCAAATGCACCTCAGAATTTATCATGTGACTGCATATAATTACATGATCAATGATAACTGTGTCAGTATCTGTGGCTGTCATACATGCCCAAATCCATAATACTCCCACCACCATGTTTAACAGATGAGGTGGTATGCTTTGGATCTTGGGCAGGTCCTTTTCATTTCCACACTTGGCTTTTGCATTCACTCTGATACAGGTCAATCTTTGTCTTGTCTATCAACAGCATTCTGCAGGCTCTTTTATGTACTTTTTCAAACTGTTTTCTGGCCATCCTGTTTTTGTGGCTAACAAGTGGTTAACTAGCCCCTGTATTTCTGTTCATGGAGTCTTCTGCGTATAGTAGTCTCTGACACATTCATATTTCTGATCTGACAAACGGGCGATTCTTCTGTCATCACAGTAGATGTCTTCCTTGGTCTGCCAGTCCCTTTGCGATTTTGGAGTTTACCAGTGCATTCTTTCTTCTTAATGATATTCCGGATAGTTGACTTAGGTAATCCTAAGGTTTTACCGATGTCTCTAATGGTTTTGTTCTTGTTTTTCAGCCTCATAATGGCTTCTTTGACTTTCATTGGCACAGCTCTTTGTCGTCATGTTGAACAATGGCAACTGCAGACTCCAAAGGTAGTCTGTAGGTAGAAGAAAGCCTAGGTATCTTATGGATGCAGTAGTGAAGCAAGGAAACACCCCTCAGTAATCATAAACATCCGTGACGCCAATTGTTCCAAACATTATAGTGCCCTGAAATGGGGGGACCATGTATAAAAAGTGTTGTAATGTACCGAATGTATGCAAATACCCTTAAATTAAAGTCTGCAATGTGCACTTTATCAAGTCTGAATTGTTTGATTCATAATTTTAAACTGTGGTGCACAGGGGTAAATCGAGGGAAAATGTGTATTTGTCCCATACATTATGGAGAGCACTGCACATTTAATATTACAGAAACAAATGTGCATGCTATTATTTCTAAAAGACCCTGCATAAGCACATAATTAAAGAAAGGGTCCCCAGTCTGTTTTCGGCACCATCTAATTTTTGTAAAGTATTTGGAGTGTATAAATACTGTTAAAATAAACAGATATAAATAAAGATGAAGTAAAACCATTAAAACTGAAAAGTACTAGTACACTTAGTGTATATCAAAGAAATAATAGGCACATCATTAAAAGAAATATATTAGATGATCCTTGTGTCTTAAACATCATGTAGTAGAAATGGCTTTCCACTTACCAAGTTAATGTATGTTTTTATGCATAAAACTATTTTCATCCATGATATTACTAATTGCCATACAAAAAATGGACGTGGAACTGGTTATGATCAGAAACATCTGTGTGTAAAAGGATAGCTTGAAGGTGGATAGATTGATAATGTAAAGAAGTTGGAGGACATTTTATTTCAGACAGTAAAAGAAAAATTAAACTCTTTATCTTGGTAACTTCTTCTCTTCACCTTACGGCATCTTTCATGTGCCTTACCACATTTACATGAATTATCCCCCTCAGTCATTTTTCTCTTCACATACTTTTTTTTTTTCTTCTTTAGTCCATTGTCTCTCTTTTTGTGTAAAACTTTACAGTTATATTATTTCCATTGCTTCTTTTGCTCATCTAACATTTTTTTCCTCTGTGCACTCAAAAGAGTTATTTTAAACATACTTAATCCAAGCAATTTTTTTGCCAGACTTATCCAGTAAACATGTATTAGTGATTGACTAATGCTAAATTGTTGTTTTTATTATTTTATGCGTTTGAGGGAGAATTCAACTACTTAGCCAAAATGTGTCAGTTGGCTAGTTTCAATCTGGAGAATCAGTGGTTCTCCTCTAAGTTCTTCTCTTATTGCCAGTAATAGAAAGTAAGCCCAACAACCTTGTTTAGGTGTATCACTTGCACAGCTTGTCCTTTTGAATCTTATTTTTTCCAAACACTTCCAGAGCTTGTGACCATTGGTCAGGACAAGGATATAGACTGACCAATAAACAGACAATTTAATCTGTGAACTTTGCTTCTGCTTCACCATCATGGTCAGGTACAGAAGTTTTCATTTTAATAATGGCCAGTTTGGACTAAAAAGATAGGGGCATAGGTGACCAGGAGAGAAATAATCTTTGGTACAGTAAAACCTTGATTATTCACCAGAGGTTGGGTCTGAGGCCATGATGGTTAAAAGAATAGACGGATAACAGAACAGCTACTTTAAAATGATATACTGTAGATTAGTGAATAGTCATATCTATTTACAAAAGAAAATATAATATAGTATTAACAAAATTAATATAATATTGTAACGACCAGCATAGAAACACAACTCAGAGGTACTGGTTTTCTACATTTTACTTGGAGTCTTTGCTCTATACCAAATGGTGCCTTGTCTTATACTCCATTATCTGAGTTACGGAGCACACCTCCCAAACAATAAAAGAAAGCTTTCCCTACCAGTCAGCTTATCACAATACCACTCGCATTCCTTTTTTCTCTATACTGAAAACACTCCTACTTATTGTTTCCTGACTCTCTGCTCAAAACATCCTTCTGCCGCATCTTTGTTTTTCTACTAACTTCTCCTGTCACTCTTCTCCTAACAGACATGTCTGCCCCTTATAGAACAGAAGCCCTTCACCAATTACTTACAGCATTCATTACACACTTTTCTGCTCCTTAACAGAGCATCACAAACTGCCTGCACGTCACAATATATTAAGAAAACATAACAGAATTTTAAAAAAGAAAAATATAATACAGGAGAACCTTAATACATTAACATTACCATCAGTGGTTTCCATTTTCAACACGTTTTTCAATTTTGTCTGCATTTTGCTTTGTTGTTCACTATTGTTCTTCCTGCTCTGTTAATTAAAGCAATACTTAAAGCACCTTCGCTCTTTAGGAAATGTTTAATAACTTCAGTTTTTGTGACAATTCCAACATCACACTGTTATGTTTAAGCCATAACAATGTATAATTGATTAATTATAATAAAAGAGAAAAGCTGCGAAACATTATTAAAACTGAATGTACGTAACTTATACTGTAAGTTTAAAACGAGGCCTTACACGTGGTGCTGGGGAAGAACACTGTGTGCTAGCAGAAGGGAGAGTTGTTCCAATGTGCAGAGTTTGCAGTAAACCGCACGGCAGTAGTAGTATAGTAATAAGTAGGTGCTGGAGTGCGGTTTGAGTCCCTGACTTAGTCGGTCTTCTGTTAGCTTGCTTATTTCACATTTCATTTCTGTTTAAGGAAAGAAATGAAACAATTCTGGGAACTGCCTTGCGCCCTTTGTTGACTGCGATTGGCTCCAGCAGACCCCCATGACCCTGTGTTAGGATATAGCAGGTTGGATAATAGATGAATGGATGAGGAATAAAGCTTAAAAAAACAAAACTTTGCACATTTAACATTCACCTTCAGAAATGTGTGTATTCATTTAGGAATGTGACAATCCAGAATTTTTGCATTCAATACCAGTACACGTGAATTTTTATGATACTTTATATCTTTTGTTACCATGGCAAAAACAGAAATCACATTCAGTGGCTTTTTATTAAAGTATTTATTGAAATGAACAATATTTTGCCTTTTTCTGTAATACAGTATTAAATATGTAAATACTAACTGTGACTACAGCTTTAAAATACTGCTATATCCATCAAGTAGTTACCTGGCTATCACTTAAGTAAACTAGTACAGTATTGGCTTTCGTAAATGTCAAAATACAATACAAGGCTTAAATTTTAATGTGTGGCAGAGAAGGAGATATCCCTCCCCCAACCAATGTAACAACAAGTGGGGTTTATGATCTTGGAGGGATTTCAACATAGGGTTTATAAAAAATGATATGTCATGAGTTACCTGATTTATCTTAGCAGGTGCATATTCTAAATTTATTTTCTAACATTTTCTGTCCAGTAGCTGAAAACTACTGCTTAAAATCCAAACTAAATATAAATATTGAGACATTATGATGTGTGTACTGTTGAATTAGTGAATTACAAGATAATTCCAGATATTTCCATTTAAACCATCTTCTTTAAACTGTTTTTGTACCAACTTGCTTTTAAAGTCTGGGTTGTCAGTGAACCACATGCAATATTTATCCATCCATCCATCCATTTTCTAACCCACTGAATCCGAATAGGGTCACGGGGGGTCTGCTGGAGCCAATCCCAGCCAACACAGGGCACAAGGCAGGAACCAATCCTGGGCAGGGTGCCAACCCACCGCAGGACACACACAAACACACCCACACACCAAGCACACACTAGGGCCAATTTTAGAATCGCCAATCCACCTAACCTGCATGTCTTTGGATTGCGGGAGGAAACCGGAGCGCCCGGAGGAAACCCACGCAGACACGGGAGAACATGCAAACTCCACGCAGGGAGGACCCGGGAAGCGAACCCGGGTCTCCTAACTGCGAGGCAGCAGCGCTACCACTGCGCCACCGTGCCGCCCTGCAATATTTATGTTTACATAATTAACTGATTGAAAAGATTATGAAAATGTATTTAACAGAATATGTAACAGAATAATGAATTCAAATTTCAGAAACTTATGGTGCTTTAATTTTCCAAATCTGACCCTCCTTTTAACATTTGTCCCAACTTTAAAGCTTTCTGCATGAATTCGAAACTTGTCAGTTTTGCATTAATCCTTTATTTCAGAACTCCAGCATGACAGCATTTGTTTTCTTTTTTTTAAAGGTTTCTTGCATGAGTAATCAGACTTTATGCCTGTGTACAAATCCAGAATTCGAAAATGACTTAGGCTGATGTTACCTGCGCTCAATAAATTTGTAACTGTGAGACAGCATTACATTCCTCAATGTTTCTTTCAAATATATGATGTGTGCCTTCACACAGGTTATGCTAATGAACATAAGTTTGTGTTCAATAACCAAACAAATGACATAAATTGAGTTTTGCAGATTCATATTTAGCAATGAAGTATGCTTTTTTGAATGTCTTCCTAACTTTGTATTTCATCAATTACTTGTCTCTCTTAACATAGTAACATGTCTTATTAATAGGGAGATGCACCTTATCATTCGAAGCATTGAAACACTAAATGCATTTTATTCTAGTATTAACAAATGGAGCAACTCGTGTCATCGCCAGAGTAGACAAGCCAAATAGCCAGTTCATTTGAATTTCGCAGAGCTGTTTGCTTACTACAACTGTTGTTTGTGCTGGCAGTCCTCCCACATCTCATAGTCCTATATGCATAAACTCTGGATGCATGAGTCACACCCCAGCATGACCCTGAACTGTATGCTTGGACTGGTGGACATTTTTTAGAAGTGTTCACTGCAATCAGAGAATGAATGCAAAACCTCATTTTATTTATTGGGGCTGTCTATTTAAAAGGGATTAATATAGTTTCCTTTTCACGTCCTCTTACAAGTTTGTGACAATATAAGTGATTACACCTCATTTGATCAGTATATTATTTTGCTCTTAAAACATGCCCAGTTCTGTTTTTTTAAATTGATTCTGTATTGGGATAGAAGTGTAAATAATGTGAGCCTGTGTGTGTGCTTTTTTTAAATATTAATAAATAGGTACATATAAGCATCACCGTTAAAAAGAATCACCATAGGCACTATGTTGGACACACAGTGTAAGATAGGCCAAAGCACCAGAGTTCAATGAATTATGGAAGAAGGAATCAGTGTGTAGATCATTCACTATTTCAGAATAAAATGTTCTGACAAGTTGATTACTAAAAAAAGGTAACTTGAAAAAGTCAAATGTCTCAAAAAACTATAAATATAAAGACGAGTTGCCCAATAAAGTAAAACCATCACACAAATCCACTTCTGCACTGGGAACCTGAAGGGGAAGACCATCAAGTGTGAAGGATGATGATACAATGACAGGCATTTCATGGCTTACCGAGAGAAAAATCTCAGTAATTTGAAAATTGTTGATGGCTTTGGGTCCTCAAATGTGATGCTGCCTGAAGCATGAGCCAGCTTGAGATGGACATTAAAGAACAAGAAAATATGCAACAGTGCATGCCTCTTTAATAGCACTATGTACAGCCTGCCTTATGACTGCAGTCGAAGCGCAGTAGTTGGCAAATATGTGTGTAGATCATTATGATCATTGTAATTTAGATATTATAAGTGGCTTTGGGCAAGATTATTCATGATGAAGGGAGTAATTCTGTGGCACAACCCAATGAGAGTTGCAAAGTTTTTTGAAGCTGAAAAAACTGCAGGCCAAAGTGTTTCCCCATGCTCCCAACCAAATTTTCTCCTTATTCCCCATTATGTGCACATTACAGCGCCTATTTCTTTCTCAAGCATTTTTAGCAGTCAGCTGCAACCCAGCCCTCCATGACTGAATCGGGTTCAACTGTGAGTAAATTTGGGTTAAAGAGGATGTGAATAATTAGACTTTTCACGGAGTATGAAATTACTAAACCAATACAACACGTCATGAAGGCAGAGCTTAGACTAACAAAAAGCGAGGTGAAATAGCTTCCGTTAGGTTAGGTCTTGTCTTTCTTCTCTTAATTGTAACGAACCACAGCAGATCCAGATTTCCATAGTCCGTACACCCAAAACTGTATATGCCAGAAAGCACTAATACCACTACAGCAGAACCATGGATGAGACTGCACAGAATTATCTTTGGCTGCATATCTAAACAGATAACTAAAATAACTTAAGATTACTGTCTACTTGGAAATACCAAACATGCCACACAAGAATATAGTCGCAGCATTTTAGCACATTGTGTGTGTGTGTGTGTGTGTGCGTGCGTGCGTGCGTGCGTGCGCGCGCGTTTTTTGTTTGTATGTATGTTTACAACCTGCTAATATTGTATAGTTTTCACCTTGTGCCTCCAAAACAGCTCTGACTTGTTGATGCATGGATTCTACAAGACCTCTGATGGTCTCCTATATTATCTGGCACAGACACCTTCAGTAGATGTTAGCAGCAGATCCTGCAAGTTCCAAGCTGGGACCTCCATGGATCAGACCTTTGTGCAGCACATGCTACAGATGCTTGATGCTTGATTGAAGTCTGAGGATTTTGGAAGCCAAGTCAACACATGGAACTTTTTTGTCATGTTCCTCAAACAATTACTGAACAGTATTTGTAGTGTGGTAGAGTGCATTATCTTGCTGATAATGCCATCAGGGAAATACCATTGCCATGAAGGGATGTACGTGGTCTGAAACAATCTTTAGGTAAGTGGTATGTGTCAAAGTAAGATCCAGATGAATGCCAAGACCCCAAAATTCCCAGAAGGACATTTCTCAGAATATCATACCGCCTCCATTGCCTTCTTCCCATAGTACATCCTGTTGCCATCTCTTACCCAGGTAAACAATGCACGCGCATGATCTAAAAGAAAATGCAATTTATTACAGCAGGCCATCTTCTTCCATTATTCACCATTTTATGCACTTTTGGTGGTGGACAGGAATTAGCATGGCACTCTGATAAGTCTATGGGTATGCAGCCCCATTTGCGGCAAGCTGTGATGCGCTGTATGTTACAACATCTTTCTTTAATGGCCAGCAAGTTTTTAAGCAGTTTGTGCTACAGTACAGTAGATCTTTTGTGGGACCGGACAGGACGGGCTAGCCGCCTCTCCCCATGTGTGACCCTGTCCCGCAGTTGTCCGTCCTTGGACTATTTTTGGTAGGTACTAACCACTGCATACTGGGAACAGACTACAAGATCTGTTGT
The DNA here is from genome assembly GCF_016835505.1 of Polypterus senegalus. Lineage (NCBI taxonomy): Eukaryota > Metazoa > Chordata > Cladistia > Polypteriformes > Polypteridae > Polypterus > Polypterus senegalus. The sequence continues at coordinate 132,195,015 of NC_053163.1, read as the reverse complement.
TTTGCTGATACTCTGACCCAGTTGTCTAGCCATCACAATTTAGCCATTTTTTAAAATTGCTCAGATCCTTATGCTGTTCCATTTCTCCTGCTTTCAACATGTCACCTTCAAGAACCAACTGTTCACTTGCTACCTAATATATCCTACCTCATGAGAGGTGCCACTGTAATAAGATAATCAGTGTTATTTACTTCACCTCTCAGTGGTTTTAATATTATGGCTTATCGGTGCATATATAGACCACAGTTTTCTCTAAACACTGTTTGCTATTGTTGCCATGCAGTGATGCAATAGTCAAAATAACAGCAAGATATATAAATTAATCATTAAGCTGTGGTCAACTTTTTTTACTGAGCTTTAGAAATGACAGTGCAAACTTTGTTTTTTCATTTTCTCTGAGTGAAGTCTTTCATTAATTTTCCTTTTCTCTCTCCCTTTCTTTCCATAACTGTGCATAATAGTTATTTTATTTGTCTACTTCACAAGGAGATAAAGGAACACTGCATCCCAGAACATTTAAAGTGCATAGATTGGAGGAAATTGGACAAAACGTTGGCCCCTGTTCTAAGGCCTGGAAACAATATGTTTAAGTTTTCTGGCATAGACATTCCCAGGCAGGCAGAGTAGTGTTATTCCCTTGTCTTTTTTAAAAATGGGGATCAATACCCTTGGCATGCTATTCTCAAAGCACTGTTTTCCACTTTTAACAACAGCAAAATTAAGAGATAATGTTATCCAAAACACCTCTAATTTATGTAGTAGTTGGCGTTTACACTTGAATCTCGTCCATCCCTTTACCATTAATAGGAATTTTTAGTTACTACAGAAAACTTTGCCACAGAGGTGGACATAACCACAACCAATATTTCTTGCACTTTGGTCTATCAAAGTGCTAGATACCCGTTGAGGTTAACATTTCCTCATTCTTCATTAGTACAGCCTGCACCGTGTTCCAGCAACAATTTGCTAGAATCTCTTTGAGGCAATCCAGAAGTTGTTATTCACTTCCTTGTTAAAACTCCACCCATACATGGACCTTCATTTAAATGCACTTTTAAATTGAATTTTAAGTGAATTGATTAAAGATATAAAAATATAAGGTGCAAATTCTAATTATTCATGGTCAGCTGCAGGGAAAATGGGACAGTTTAATTTGGTTAGATGGCACCTGATAAATGTGTTAATGTGTCAACTCTGAGATAGCTCAACAAGAAAACTGAGACAGTAAGAACATGTGAAAAGAATTTTTAATACAAAATCCAAAAACACTTCTTAAAATTAAATGAAAACCATTATAAGAGAGCAATATAAATCAACCTAAGCAAAACCAGTAACTCTGCTAAGCCTACAGCTATGGTTTATTATTGCCAATACTGATGGTTGTTCTCTACTATAATACTAAGAAAGATAGATATATAGATATAGATATAGATAGATATAGATATATATATGCTGTACTATATTATCCTTTGTTTTTGCATATCTTACACAATACCTTCAGCCATCCCTGTTAAGGGGCAAGCTGAGAGATATACAGGTGAATGAGCTTGTGGTGTCCTGGATAATGAACTGTCTGTCTGGAAGACTGCAGTTTGTGGCACTCGAGGACTGTGTTTTGTCTTTTGGACCTCAGACTATAAATATAACATATCTCAAACAATTCTGCACTTGTGTGTTGCATTGATAATGTGGATAGACAGAGTATATGAGTCAGGTGGAGATCTTTCTTTCTTGGTGCAGAAAGAATTGTCTACATCTTAACATCAATAAATTTAATGTAAGACCTGATGATTGACTTTCACCACACCAAACTGCCTCTATATCTGCTTATTCATGGAGTTGACGTAAAGGGGGTACACTCCTACAGGTACTTGAGGTCTATGTACATGACAGGGTGGACTAGGAACTGTTTAAGAAAGCGCAGCACAATTGGACTAGGAACTATTTAAGAAAGCGCAGCACAATCTTTTTCTTCTTAAGAGGCTGCGTTCCTTTAATGTTGAGGAGTGACATCCTTCACATCATCTTCAACTCTGTGATGGCCAGTGTGATTTTTGTATGCAGTGGTCTGTTAGGCTGGTAACATCACTTCAACAGAGGTCCACTGAATCAACAAGGTAATTAAAACATCAGGCTCAGTTACGGGATGTACTCTGGTTGACCTGGAGGTAGTAGCAAAGGAAAGACATAGAGCAAAACTGAGTGCCATTATGAATGATGCTGCACATCTTCTCTCTGACTACTTTTTACCCAACATATCATTCAGCAGAACAATGTAAAGAAATGTTACTGGGACTCCTTTTCACAAGGTGTAATATGCCTCTATAATACCTCATCGTGATTGTAATTGTCAAGACAGAAGTGTTTTTTTCCAAAAATTCTTTTTAGTCATCAATTTAATCATTTAAAGGGCTTCTGTAAAAAGCCAGCGTTTCTCTGGGGACAAATAAAGTTCTGTTGTCCATAAGTAGATGGCTTCAGAACTTTAGGCAAGATACAATATTAAAGAAAGAAAACCTGAGTAAACACACACAGCACAGTTTTTAAATATTTTTTTCTTTATTCAAGTAGCAAAGTTGTTCAACACACCAATCCCCCATGTATAAAAGGTCATTACTCCCCATTGTTTTAATACTTGGTTGCAGCACCTCAGTCACCTGTTTTGTCCAAAGAGTTCTACTTTTGACTAGTCTATCCTTAGAACATTATTCTAAAACGTTTGGGGATCTTCAGGTGTTTCTTTGCTGTTGAGTATCCGAGCCTTTGTAACTCTTTCCTTATAAGTTTCAACAACTTTTTTCCTCATGTTTTCTGGAGTTTCCTTTAAACAAGGCATAGTTTTCTTCTAAAATCATTGTGACTACATCAATGTCTTGGTAAGGGTCTTCAGCTGTTTGATGAGTAAATGGTTAAGTACCATTTTATAGGTTTACATGTGGAATACAGATATTGGATAACAATTGCTTAAATATATTAAGTATCAATTTAGAAATGATTTTATGTTTACTCTAGTTCCCTTTATCTAATATTATATTTTGTTTAAAGATCTGAAGCCATTTATTGTGACAAATGTACAAAAATAGGGGATATCAGGAAGGAGACATACTTTTGTACAGAGTTGTAGGTAGTGTTCAAGCTATGATTATGTACATAATTTATATCTTTATATATATGAAGAATCAGATAGAAAGAAAAGTACCAAATAATAGTATGCAAAGGTAAAGGTTATTAATTGTGAGATGTATAATGATGGCTATCATTAAATAGTTTCTGTAACAGAGCTGCTGTGCTGTGCTGAGCTGTGTGTAAAATTCAAAAGTATCTTCATCTTTTTGGACACTAGTTATATTTTTATGTAGTTAAGTGCTTCTAACAAATGACTTCTCAAATTATGTACAGGGTGGTCCAGATTTAATTATGCAATTATGAAAAGGCAAACACATTGTACCCGCTGTTCGACTGACAACCGTCTTCCCACCATTTTGGAATGCAGGGCAGGTGCTGCCATCAATCGGCAACAAAAATATTTTTTTGTAAATTCTCTATGTAATAAACTTGCTTTTATAAGGATTGATGCTTGTGCTGAAGTCATTGAGCTTAATTTGTTTTGTCATATTGACCAGGTAGATAGCCAGTAAGTTGTTCAGTTACCACAGTGAAATAATACTTGCAGTTATAAAAACTGTATGCATGTGCTGCTGCAACACTTTTTTATTACCTGGAAAAATTAGCAGTGAATTTTTCATACTCGGCACCAGGCTTAAGGGTTATTTCTAAGGTGTATGGATTTTTAAAAGAAATATCAGTTTTCCTTTGTTGTTTAATGCAAAAATTCAATGACTTGTATTTTTATGTATAGAAAAAGCATTATTGCAATAATTATTCACAGGCATACAAGATTTTCCTCTGAATTATTCTTCTGATTACATATTTAGTACCTGATAAACAAATATAACAAAAGCAAAGATGAATGTTTATTTCCAAGTTGCCATTCCATACAAAAAGATACCAGATTTTCTACTGTTAAAGCAACCTGTTGTTTTTAGTCCTATACTGATATGTTCCATAATGTAGAAATACATGGAAGGAGTAGCAGGCCTGAAAGGGATATTTTACCAGTCTTGCAGTGATTGAATTGCAGTCTTAGACAATACAGTTTTACAGATACAGTAATAAACCATAGATTGAACAACTTATTGTAAAGCATCCAAAGTACAAGAAAATGCATCACATGTCATAGTATGTCATCATTCTCTTTATATACAGTACATGTTTATACATACTGTAGTATTTGACAGCCCAAATAATATTATGGTTTTCACTATTTGTGCCTATGTATTTGTTTCAGATCTAAACAAGGCATGTGGGAATACGATTGATGCACATGAAGCAGCCCAGATGCATCAGAACTTCTCCCAGCAGCTCCTTCAGGACCATATTGCAGCCTGCAGCCTTCCTGAACACAACCTCATTACTGTAAGAGTAACATAAAAATGAGGCAGGATTTGATGCCAATAAGTGTGGTTGACTGTTGAGAGAGGGAAAAATGGTTTCTCTGAAAACATAATTATTCCCGGCAACCAGCATTTTAGAATATACTGTACATCTTTAAAACCAAGGAGACCATTCATTTCATCAGGCACATTTTTTTTGGATTAATAATTAAATTGACCCAAAATATGATGTGATTCACTATTATACTGTATTTAAAGAGTGCTGTTGGATTAGCTTTAATGTGTTGGGAATGTTTGAAGACCTAGAATGTTCAAGACTAAAGTAGTTAATTTCTGTTCAGCTTTAAGAGGAATATAGGTTCATAGTGCCAACAAGTTCTTTAGACCAGGGATTTGTTTGGTTGCTCTGTTCTGCATAGCTTTTACTACTCATGTACCACATTGCGGCATGGGGCTCAGAAGTGCACAGTGTACTCTGGATGCAGTCTCACTTAAATTTGAGCTTGGCGTCCCCTGATTTTCATTCAATAGTTTTTTTTTTTTTGTTTTTTTTTTATATATAATGTAACCCAGGATTTTAGCTGGTTCCTATTCCTGCAGCCTATTGCCCACAGAATGAGAAAGTTGCATCAAATTGAATTCCTCAGTACTTTCAGGAGTGTGATTCCCATAGATCAGCATGTTGTTCATTTTATAATTAAGGTATACTTTACATGCTTATACAGTGCCTATAAAAACTATTCATCCCATTGGAATTTTTCACATTTAATTGTTATACAACATTGAAACACAAAATTTATTTTGGCTTTTCTGCAACTGATCAACATAAATATGTCTTAAGTGAAAACAGTCACCTGTAAAGTAGTCTAAATGAATTACAAATACAAAACGCAAATTGGTTGATGGCAGAAATTTTCATCCATTTCAAGTCAGCATTTAGTAGTCTTTGGCAGCAAATTTGCACATCTGAACTCTCTGGTTTTCCTGCATTTATTTTTGCAAACTGCTGAAGCTCTGTCAAGTTGCATAGGGATTATAAACTCTATTGAGATGTGGATTCTGACAGTGCTACTCAATGACATATTGTTTAAGAGCCATTCCTGTTTAGCTTCATGCTTGGACTTGTTGCCTTGCTGGAAAACAGATCCTCTTGTATGGTAAATACGAGAAGACTGCATCAGGTTTTCCTCCAGAATTTCCCAGTATTTTGCTGTATATTTTACCCTCTACCCTCACATGCCTCCCAGGGTCAGGTGCTGAAAACCATCCCCACAGCATGATGCTGCCACCACCATGCTTCAAGATGGGAATGGTATGTTTTTGATAACGTGCAGTGGCTTATTCCAGACATTGCATTTAGTCTTATGGCCACAAAGCTCAAACCTTTGTCTTATTTGAGCTTTGAACTTTCTTCCGACTGACTTCAGATTCTCATAATGGCATTCTGGCAAACTCTGACCAAGATGTCGCATGCATGTTTTGTATTTATTTTTAAACAGTGGCTTTCTCTTTGCCACTCTCCCATTAAGCTGTAATTGGTAAAGCACCCATCAACAGTTGTTGTGTTCACAGTCTCTCCAAGCTCAGAGCTCAGCTGCTGTAGCCTGTAATGTTTTCAGAGTTATCATACATCTCTTGTTGGGCTTCTTCACTAGTATTTTTCTTGCACAATCACTCAATTTTTGTGGGCTGCCTTCTCTAGGCAGATTTTCAGATGTGCCATGCTCTTTGAATTTCTTAATGATTGGTTTACCTGAACACCAAGCGATATTCAGTGATTTGGATAGTTTCTTTTAACCATCCCAGTCTTTACTAGTTGATCAGTGTCAAAAAAGCCAAATTAACTCATTTGTGATTAAATGTTTTATAAAGTAGAATACTTAAGTTAATATTACAATGAGGTGAATAATTTGTAAAGGGTCTACAGTTTTCTGTGTTTCTGTACTTTAAATCTCATTTTACAAGTATTGACACATATTTTTAAAGACTACCCAGGGTTTTTTCAGTAGTTTTTGCGCCTACTTGATTTTTGTTGTTCTTCTAACTTCAGTAATATTTTCTACTGTAAGGAAGATGAAATTTACTGAAAGACATTTGCTTCAACTCTGTAGTAGTGATCTGGGTTATTTAAATGGGTTATGTTTGGATAAAATATTTAAAAGAAAGCAAGATAACTGCATATTTTTCAAAGCATTTATTGTACTACTTAATTCTTTTAAAGTATGCAGACACGGTTGAAAAACAGAGTAGCTGTCTACTTCCTATTTACTGTAACTGCTTAAACCCACTTTTTCATTCTGTTGCAGTGGACAGACGGCCCTCCTCCAGTGCAATTCCAGGCTCAGAATGGCCCAACCACCAGTCTGGCAAGTCTTCTATGAGAGATGCCTAACCTCTGTTGGCAGACATACTTCATGGTTGGAACTTGTGTTGCCAGAGGTTGGAATCTAAACAACTTTAATATTTCACATTTGGTTCTTGGAACAGTAGCTGGCATATGGAAATCCTTCTGCCAGGAGTCTGGGTATCAAGAAGTCACCCGCGCATGCCTTGCTCAGGGAATCTTTGTCAGTCTTTGGCCTAGCAGCTGCTTCCATGGATCCATTATGGAGACCTTTATCCTACAGGTTTTGCTTGTTATGATGCCAGCAAGGAGAATCCCACCTCAAACCAAGGGTGGCAGCACAGGTGCCAAGTCACCTACCACTGCAGGATTGTTCTGGACCAGGAACCATTAAAGAGGAAATGAAGCCTTTTCAAAGAAAGTGTTATTAATGGGTGGTGTTTCAGACTCTCACTAGAAAGCGGGTTTTACTTAGTAACGTAATAATAATGAATGAAACAGTTTTAATACCACTTTACGCCTCTTGCCACATCAGATGTTTGCTTAATTTTCTGCAGATTGAACTTCTTATTTAACTACACTTTGATGCATATTGCATTCGAGCATTACCATAGTAAGAAGAAATCTCCTTGATAAACTGATCATTCAGTTAATGCAAACTTTCTTCCACCGTCCCACCAAGTAAGCTTTGGCACTTCCTGTTTAGAATCAATTACCTAAGAAGAATGTGTTCTACGGCAAACAAATTTTATTTAAAGCATTTTTTCTCCCTTTCATCTATTCTTAACTGGAAAAAAAAGTCCTGCCCCGTTCCTGTAATTGCATTTGAAATGCTATTTTTGTGTTTTAGGGATGGGAAAAGGATATTTTATAAACTGCAATACCAATGTAGCACAATTTCTATTTTGCATCTGTTTTAAAGCCTTACTTGGAAAAGAATTTTGTCTCATTTTAAAGCAATTTGGGAATTTTGAATCCTTACTGGATATAATCCCACCTACACACAGCTTGGGAGAATTACAGCACTCACCTATTACCAACAAAGGAAACTATTTATTGCAGGAACTGATCCCTTTGTGTGACAATAAGGTCCAGCATACACATCAGATTTTTTTTTTTATAAGCAAACAATGGATGGTTTGGTTTGGGGTCTGGTACAGGTCGTAGAATCTCCCTTTCCCAATACTGGCCAGTCTGTCATTACTTGCCCCCTAGCCAATTCCTCTCAACCTGGACTGATGTGTAATTTTTTTTCTTAACTGTACAGATAATGGAGATACAATAATATGAATATCTTGTTCATTTTTCCCTGTTAAAGGTGCCTGTTCTGCTGGATCCCTGCTGTTTCAGCAAAAGGATGAGACATTTTGTGGGGGGTGGGGGGACTATTTTAAATTTTGTAAAGTTTCATAATTTGTATACTGCAGTTAATAATGTAATTAATCATTTTATTTTTACTTTTTCTCTTCTGAAAATATTTACTGTGTAGTTTGTATAAAGATGTGTTACAAAATAACTTGTGCACCCTCCTAGTTTTTTTTCTCTCATTTAAGTCTTGCATATGTTGCATAGTCATTTGCTTTGATATAAAACAATTTAAAATTTATTTGATAACCCACAGTTTCATGATGCCTTTTTTAATCTCTTATATTTAAACTTTGTCCTCATCCTATATCAGCGTTCCTAGTGGGTATAATATGTACTTAATATTAATCTTTACCAGTTGTGATTGTCCCTAGTGCAGATAGCTGCTGAGGACTGGTGGTCAATTAGTCTTTCTCCAGTGTTTAGAGCCCAGCCGTAAGGTAATGTAAATAGCAGGCAATACATTAACAGATACACCATTATAGTACATAATAAAGCAAAAATTGTTATATATTGTAATTATTTAGTAATGTCTCTACAAAAATATGTTGCTATGATAAAAGGTCAGAATTAAGATTAATACATTAAATACAGAAATACCAGTTTTATTATGCAGAGGAAAGAGGTGTCTCTTTCATTGCTGATCTAAACTGGAATATCAAATGTAATAAATGGACAATTAGACAAAATGGTGCCTTAAAACTTACTGAGAGTTAATGAATTATAGCATAGTTAGTATTTGGAAAAACAAGGGATGCCGTGTTCCTAAATATGTTTTTGCTGTTTATTTTTGTGTTTTTTTCCTCCTTTCTGCAGCTTGGCTTGTTGCACTAAATCACCAAAATGATGAAAGTCTACTGCAGTTTTAGCAGAGAATCTGCTGACAGCTTGTATCCAACATAGGCAGTTATACTATTTTAATCAAAAAATGAAATTTCCCAAGTATATAATTTTCCATTTAGTAGATTTGATTAACTTCTGGGCAAGGATTTAAAACTAGTATCCACTTTTGAATGGTATCTATACTTCTGAACAACGTTTGTTTGTTTGTATTTTGTTGAAATACAAATACTATTAAGTCTGCAGGAAAAGTATTGCAGCAGTACGAGGCTCTCTGAAATTATTCCTTGAGGGAAAAAAAGGCATATTGGTCTGTAGAGTCAGATTTGCATAACAATTATGATCAATATATTGGTTGGAAAGCAAACTAGCAAGAATGATTATTTGATAGTGGGGCCAAGTTCAGTAACCAGTGGGTTAAAGTAATAACTACCATGCAACTGTTTCTAATCTGGGGCACATTAATCTTATCAACACAAAATGTATTTCTTATTGATGTTTGCAGTATATACCCAGAGTTTGTGAATTCCTCTCTGCTGCTGGAAACATTTTTTTTAATTTATACACATGTATGTAACTTTCAGACTGATGTTAATTCTTAGCCTGTTTGTGTCTGTGAGTTTACATATGCTCCTGGTGTGTATTTAAATAAAAAACATTCTGTTTGCCTTCCATACTCCAAGTATATGTAGATTAGGCAGATTAGCAATTTAAAATTGGTTTGAGATGAAAGAGTGTAGGGCGGCACGGTGGCGCAGTGGTAGCACTGCTGCCTCGCAGTTAGGAGACCCAGGTTCACTTCCCGGGTCCTCCCTGCGTGGAGTTTGCATGTTCTCCCCGTGTCTGCTTGGGTTTCCTCTGGGCGCTCTGGTTTCCTCCCACAGTCCAAAGACATGCAGGTTAGGTGAATTGGCGATTCTGAATTGGCCCTAGTGTGTGCTTGGTGTGTGGGTGTGTTTGTGTGTGTCCTTGGGTGGCTTGGCACCCTGCCCAGGATTGGTTCCTGCCTTGTGCCCTGTGTTGGCTGGGATTGGCTCCAGCAGACCCCCATGACCCTGTGTTTGGATTCAGCGGGTTGTAAAGTGGATGGATGAGAGACACAAATGCGTCCATTATTGGCTTAGGTTTAAGATTGGTCCCAGCTTCATGCTAAGATTAGCGGCAAAACCTCAGAAAAATGAACTTCAATAAGTAAACTGACAAAAACTAGTGTGGAATATCAGCAATGAAAGCTGACTTTTATTAAAATGTAAAATTATTTTTGCTGAATTGGTTCTAGTTTTTGAGATAATGGACATCCATGAAAATAATACATTCCCCCAATGCAACTTGTGTATGATAACAAATGCAATAGCTTTTGGTCTGTCTTTTGACTCTTTAACAGTGTCTTAGGTGATGAAATATCCCATATAATTATTTTGTATTTCAATTTGTAGGCCTACAATGCCATAAAAGTGACTTTTTGAAGCCAGAATTCAACTGTGAATTTGCAGAGGAAAGAAGTCGGCTACAGTATGTTTGTCAACCCAGTCTTGGTTTATACCCAAAAAGTTCTGTCTTAATAAGTATATAAATACATGTAAACTTTATGACGTCATCAAGAAGAGCCTACATCAACAATCCTGATATATTCTGCTACATCTGTGAAGAGTACATGGTTGAAAAACAAAGAAGAAATATCATAGACTTTGTGTATTGAGTATACCTGGCTTATTTTGGAGTACACCTTGGAGACCAGGATAACTCTTGGGCTCCACATATGGTTTGCAAAACATGTGTGGAGTACCTACGGCAGTGGACAAAAGGTAAAAGAAAAAGTTTAAACTTTGGTGTGCCAATGGCATGGAGAGAACTGAAAAAACACCATGATGATTGTTATTTTTGTTTTGTAAAGATTAAAGGCTTTAATCGTTACAAGAAAGCTCAGTGGGATTATCCTGATTTGGAATCAGTAAGATGACCTATTCCACATGGCAATGATGTTCCCATACCAGTGTTTACCAGATTACCAAACCAGCCACTCTCAGACTCTGAAGAGAGGCAGGATTGGAGTGTAGTAGCAGTGGAAGTGAATTTGAGGGAAGCGCTTCAACGCCTCAACCATTAAGCCAAAAAGAACTCAATGACCTGATTCGAGACTTACAGTTGTCCAAGCAAGTATCTGAACTTTTAGCATCCAGACTTAATGAACAAAATCTTATAAAGGCGCAAGTTAAAATTACAGCCTGTCGGACAAGAGAAGAGAGGCTTCTCCCATATTTCAACCAAGAGGAAGAACTTGTATACTGCAATGATATCCCAGGAATTGTACTTCAAATGGGACTACCAGAATATCGACCAGAGGACTGGCAGCTTTTGAAAGACAGCTCCATTAGAAGCTTGAAATGTGTTCTATTGCACAATGGTAACCGTTATGTGTCTCTTCCCATTGCTCACTCAACAAAAAAAGAATATGAAAATGTAAAAATCGTATGACAGAAAATCTGTTATCATGAACATCAGTGGTTGATTTGTGTTGGTCTGAAGATGGTGAACTTCTTGCTTGGACAACAATCTGGATACACAAAATACCCATGCTTCATGTGCCTCTGGGATAGCAGGGCAAAGCAAGATCATTGTACAAAAGTGTTATGGCCTACAAGGGAAGAAATGATTGTTGGCACTGAGAATATCACCAACAAGCCGCTGGTGGACAAGAACAAAATCATTCTCCCACCGCTTCATATTAAGCTAGGATTGATGAAGCAATTAGTTAGGGCTTTGGACAAAATGGGCAATTGCTTCAAGTATATTTGTAGATCATTCCCTGGACTGAGCATGGAAAAACTAAAAGCTGGAATCTTTGATGGTCCTCCGATTCGTAAACTCATGAATGATTCCAATTTTACCAAATGCATGAATGACACTGGGGCTTCGGCCTGGAAGAGTTTTGTCTGTATTGTGAAGAACAGCTTGGGTAATCACAGAGCAGACAATTATGAAGAATTTGTGCAAGTTATGCTTGCTAACTTCAGAAATTTGGGAGTTAATATGAGCATAAAGATGCACTATCTCCATAGCCATTTAAACATTTCCAGATAACCTTGGAGATTTCAGCGAGGAACAAGGCGAGAGGTTCCACCAGGATATGAAGGTGATGAAGGAGAGATATCAAGGCAGATGGGACACACACATGATGGCAGATTACTGTTGGAGTCTCCAACGTGATTATCCTGATGACACACATAAAAGGAAATTGTATGAACAGCGTTTTTTGAAGCATTGACATTAATAACAATAATTAATGTTGTATTAATCAAATCATACATAACTTTTTTCCCTGTCACTGCGATATTTTTAATTTCTTTTTTGTATGATGCTAGTCTGTTTACTTACTTGTAACTAAAATAAAAATATTCTTTCAATTCTGAATACTTTTCAAACGTGTTGCGTTAATTAACTATTAAATATCTCAGAAACTAGAGGCAATCTGGCAAAATCAAAGTCATATTTTTAATCAGCACCATAAACTTAACATAAAACCGCTCAGACATCGTTGGCACCAAAATCACTATACCAGAGTTATTGTTACAAATCACTTCTTTATTTATTACTCTCATTGTATACTTTAGTAATGTTTTAGATTTGGAGAGGACACAAAATAATGAAAGGATAATTATTTTCATTCAAGTAAAAGGGTGATCTGCATTTTGAGTTTTGGCTTTATGAAGTATGACTTTACAGTTAGTGTTATAGATTTGATATTTAATACACCTATTTCAGGTAAATCTACATCTGCACTGTGGACATATACATCAAAACAAGACCATGCATATAATGTGTGTGTTGTCTAAAGATCCCCTCTGCAGAGTTCCTGCTGAGCACAGCATATATATCCTGATTTTTGTGTTAGTTAAAATTACATGTGTATTCAGTAGGAAAAACCAGTGTTTGGCAAGGAAGGGGAAATATACCTTTGCCTTATAAACCACACCGATTGGTGTCAAAACTGAGATTATGGGATTTACAACAGATGTGATATCCTGAGCAAGTCACATGAATTGCCACTACAGCAGCGGTGACCATATATCAAGCAATTTCACACACACACAAGTATACTGTTTTTTGGGACATTTTTTTTAATCTGCTTTTCTTGTGGTAGTTATTCAGTGAGTTGAACACACTTGTAGCATCACCAGACACAAGGGTAACCAGTGCATTTTTAATGTATGTAATGGAATAAGTGAACATCTGTTTTTATTTGACAGATAAAACTTTCAATACATGGTCACCTATTTTTCTCATACATATAAAAACAGCGATGAACTGATGGTTCATTTCTGCCTGATGTTATGGTGAGCTCTAGCTAACAAAACAGATAATTGGAAATATACTAAATATTGACCAAACATTTATTATTTTTTTGGAATAGCTTAAACATCAAAACAAATTGCAAAGCCAACAACAACATGAGATTTGTTTATAAAACTGCCATTGCCCTTTTAATATTGTACTTGGAAGCTGGGTGCCCCGAGGCCTTTTAATTTTATTTTACAGGTTTAATTTACATTACATCAACAGAGTAATAAATACATTGTAACCGGCTTCTAAAATATGGCCAGTTTTTTGTTTTGGTACTCTAATTAGTCAAACAGCACATTTATCACACAGTAAATTTCTTGTATTCACAATAATTTAATACGACATCATAAAAAAAAATAAACGCCGCCTAATTGTCGGAAGGTCAAAAGCCCGTCAGAAAGGGTCACTAGCTTTCGGTGCTTGCTTGCTAGGATGATTTTGTACGATTGAAGGCGCGTCTAAAACCTATTCTGGACTCTGTTTGGTTTATGCCAGTGTCACTTATATTAACCACGCCTTTTAGGAGTTTTCTGTTCCGTACCTCTGCTTAAAATTATCTTTGGATGCAAATTCTGCCAATCATCATAAACCCGGAAGCCGGTGTGGGTCTGTTGTAAATCTGCCTAGCAACCAGGAAGCCGGATGCTTTTTTTTTTTTTTTTTTTGGGGATGGCCGTTTAAATTTCTATTTCATGTTTACTTGCTTATTTTATTTTTCCCTTGATTTTTAATTTATTTCATTTCTTAAATGTAAGCCTTTGTCTATAATTATCGCTCAAGTACGTTCAGGACATACATCGCACCTTTAATCCGACTTCGGCCTACGCAGACTAGGGCAACACCGAACTTTCCTGAAGAGCTTTAAGCCCGTGCTAAGATTCTTCCCCGACTGGAAACCAATACTCAACTCGCCGTTCTAATAAGGGAACTTCCGAACGGCGCAGGGGACTTGCATATAAAGGTAACTGTCAATATACAAGTACGCTATATATATTAGTGAAAATAGATGTAACAAAAAGCTCGGATAGTGTATCGTATTTAATGAGCTGTACTTTATGGCATTTCCGACAAAAGTTATGTTTCTTTTGAAACTTCATTAACGCTGTCAATTGATAGATTTTTTTATTTTGATAAAATAAATAAGTTTTATAAAGTTCCTAAAACTTGGAAAAAGTAAATCGGGGTTACAAGTAGTTTGTGTGTATTTTTCTAAATGTGTTTTGAACATATACGCATACCTTTATACTCGTTTAATTTCTCCTTATAATAAATAACACTGATAGAGTTGTTTTCCACATCCGCATTGACAAAAAAAACCCACAAAAAACTGTAGAGCCGATGGTTTGCCAAGATTAAAAAAAGAAAAAAAAAAATTGCCACATCTTTATGAATCGCATGAGTTAGCTGTATAGAAAGTCTAGCCTAATAGTATTAGTTAAATCCGAACATCTGCACACAAATAGCAGAGTTTAGGAAGCCCTCAACAATTTCTAATTTCGATTTGTACTTTTATGAATGCCTTTACTTTAAACAGAGCTCAAAGCATAATGGTAACTCAATTACTGCTCCACGGACTTGTTTTAGTAGTTGGCTTTGCTCTGTCCCAAAGGAGTGTACATCTTTACCTTGTTTTTAGTGTGGATTTTCTCTGGATACCTATCAGGATTACTGTTTACAAAAACCTGGCCCATTGTATGTGGATGGATGTGAGCATGGCATTCCCCATGATGAACTGGCATTCCATCCCTGCTTTGCACCAAAACTCTCAAGCTCCCCATGGTTCTATAATTTAAAAGAAGCTTTGGAACATGAACCAACTGAAAAGTGTAGTTATGGAATCCATATGAAAATCAGGTACACATAATTGGAATTAGTTTATTCATAATTTATGCTCTGGAAAATTGAGGTGTTGTTTATCAACTTAAAATAATCTCTTTGTTATTAATTTAATCTCAATAATTGTATTTTACATAAAGAAATTTTGAACCATTAGTAGCATATGACATATGCTTTAAAAGGCAAAGCAATGTACAATACACACTCAGATATGCAAATTGATCATTTGTAATATATCATGAAATACCAGATATGGAGGAAAAATGTTCTTTATAGGTTACAGAGGAAGCTTAGAAGAATAAGTGGCAATCAAAGTTTAACAGCAAGTACAATCAATTGGTGCTCCACAAGTTGAACATGGGTACAATGTAAAAGTACTAAAGAAGAAAAGGTTGCAATATAGCATCAAGTAATACATTCTGAGTGAAACTTTCAAAACTTAGTAGTCACACAGTGCACAGCATTGGGAGTGTCAGTATTTATTTTGTTATATAGACAGACCTGTTCTCTGTGACTTTTTATTGCTTTTTTTCGGTCAGCATTGGAACTTCACAAAAAAAATTAGAAATAGTGAGGGCCAAATTTACATCTGCAGAGGACTGCATAACAGTTTGTGAGGCAACAGGAAAGACAATGTAATGTAAAAAAAATTCATCTATCCATTTTCAGAACCAGCTGTTTCAACGTACAGAATCCCAGTCAATCAGAGTATTGTCATTAAGTGTAAGACCTAATTCAGCCTAGAATTGGACAGCAGTGTAAAATGGGACACAAATGATATACTCGGATGCTTTCATACCCGTTAAAATATCATGTCATCAGTTTACTTTTGCATATCTAAGATGTGGTAGGAGTACCCAAAGAATAATCCTACAAACACAAGGCCAGTATGCGAACTATCTGTACAGATCTCGATGTGTTTCTTAACTAAACCAAAGTTCCAAGAGATGTAAGTGTTTATAGTGTTGATGAACAACGTGGCTTTCCAGAGAATATAAGAAAACTAAAGCTGAAGTGATGAAAGCTAACAGTCTGATAACATTTTTCCTAGTTAATAATTAAAATTTGGATGTGCAAGGATATTTTGACAATGAAGTACAATAAATGTTTGCAAAATTTAATTTTAACAGTTTGATTAAGTAAAACATTCTCAAAGTGTTGACTGAAAGGAAAGCGAATGCATAGGTAATTTTTGTGCATTTCCAGAATATTTTCATGCCATACTTACGTTTTATATTTGAAAGATCATGCCATTTATCTTGCTGTTTCTCTGAT
Source organism: Polypterus senegalus (assembly GCF_016835505.1). NCBI lineage: Eukaryota > Metazoa > Chordata > Cladistia > Polypteriformes > Polypteridae > Polypterus > Polypterus senegalus. Next base: position 132,178,560 of record NC_053163.1, on the reverse strand, counting down.
TGGCTTATAGAAAATTGTGAATATCTGTCCTATTACCCTTACACTTTTAACAAAGTTAACTTTTTTTTACACTTTTACCTGGAAGAATAGTTCTACAAAGAAATGCCGTTGGGGAACTATTTTCAGTTCGCAAAAGAATCATCTACATAAAGGTTCCAGAAAGAACCCTTCATTTGGATCTGTATCAGGCTACATAAACTAAATAAGCATAAATAGATGGTTACAGATTTCTGAAATACCACTGGGACAGGATTTTAAAAGGGCTCTTGCTGCATATGTCCAGTAACAAAGGCCAGGTTTTCTATTCTGTATGTATTCTGCAAGGTAGCCTACAACACGTTATTTTTTTTAATTTATTTTTCTCTCAAAGTTTTTCTAGCACAAAGAACCATCTTATGCAGAGAACTCTTTTCAGAATGAAATGGGGGTTGGTCAAGTAATAGTTCTACGAGGAACCATACAACCCCGTAAATAACAATAAAGTGCTATTTAAAAACCTTTTTTTAAGAGTGTAGTTGCGCGCTCCTTTTATGAAATTTGCATTCATTCGTTTATTCAAAATGATCTATATTGTTTTTAAAAGCAAGTAAACAAATTTGCAACTGTAAAGTATTAAACCTCCAAACATCCAATTTACTGAACATAATAAAACCATGCCAGTATAAAGTCCCATTATTATGAGAATTAGATTCAGCTGGTTGATGAAGGAAGAATGACAAACTCCAATTGACTGCATTTTTGGAGAAAACAAACCGGTATTTGTACTGTCGTTTGCAACAAAATAAAGTTTGCTGAATTAGGCCCATGCCACTCTATGTTGTGAATTTTATATAGATTTTTTTTTTTATATTAAATAATATGTCTAAATTGGCCAGGATCATATGTATGCCTTGTGATGAACTTTAGTTCTACCCTTTTGTTCAGTGGTTCCAGGGATCCTGTAATTTACAAAGAGGTTTAATAAAATGCATGACTGCTTTGTAGTACACTCAGTGGTAAATATTATCTACTACGTGACAACCCAAAATGCTCTAAATCCTTTCCAGTTTATCGTCCATGTAGAAGAAAAAAAAAATCGGATAATGACCGTGTTTTTTATAACTTGAAGCTACATAAACACTGTCTAATGAGTTGGCAAATTTCAAAATCATCTATTATAGCTTGCTTTTTAATTTTTTCTTAACCAATTGAAGTATATTTTCTGTATGCAGGTTACAGGTCTTTGTGAATGCTACATAAAATCAAATTACAAGTAATTTTAAAAGAAATATTAATGTACCTGACATTTTTCTCTACACTATAAAAAAAGTAACCAGTGGTGGTCTGCTGTTTACTCAGGTTAGTCAGTGTCCTACCTTATACTCCGGCACAAGCAGGTCTTTAGATATTCAAAGCAACTAAAACTTCCATTACCAGTTTTCTACAGAAATTCTGGAAATGTATGTTAGTGAAGATTTTCTTAGTGAACTACGTAGTTAAACTTAGGGTTCAAGTGATTGCCTGTTTTAGTCACTGGTGAATCAAATGCTTTATGAGAGACTTTAATAGTTATTTCATTTTTAGAATTCTGTATAAAGACTAAATCAGTAAACCTAGTATTTCATATTACTGGTTGAAGATGATTTCAAATATATGTAAATTAAACTTTTGGTAGAGCCATTTGACTCTTGTTGAGGTAGTTGTTGAGAAAGTTGAGACAATTTTTATTATATACTCAGCAAAAAAAGAAACGTCCTCTGACTTTCAACTGTTTTTACTTTCAGTAAACTTAATGTGTAAATATTTGTATGAACACTAAAAGAGTCAACACCATAAGACATAAACTAAAAATGTTTCACAATGTGTCCCTGAATGAAGGGAGGCTCAAAATCAAAAGTACCAGTCAGTATCTGGTGTGGCCACCAGCTGCTTGAAGTACTGCAGTGCATCTCCTCCTCATGGAGTGGACCAGATTTGTCAGTTCTTGCTGTGAGATGTTACCCCACTCTTCCACCAAGGCACCTGCAAGTTTCTGGACATTTCTGGGGGGAATGGCCCTAGCCATTGATCCAAATCGATCCCGATCCAGGGTACAGGCCTCGGTGTAACGCTCATTCCTTCGACGATAAACACGAATCCGTCCATCACCCCTGGTGAGACAAAACCGTGACTCATCAGTGAAGAGCACTTTTTGCCACTCCTGTCTGGTCCAGCGAAGGTGGGTTTGTGCCCATAGGCGGCGTTGTTGCTGGTGATGTCTGGTAAGGACCTGCCTTACAACAGGCCTACAAGCCCTCAGTCCAGCCTCTCTCAATCTATTGCGGACAGTCTGAGCACAGATGGAGGGATTGTGTGTTCCTGGTGTGACTCGGGCAGTAGTTGTGGCCATCCTGTACCTGTCACGCAGGTGTTATATTCGGATGTACCGATCCTGTGCAGGTGGTGTTACACGTGGTCTTCCACTGCGAGGATGATCAGCTGTCCTTCCTGTCTCCCTGTAGCGCTGTCTTAGGCGTCTCACAGTGCGGACATGGCAATTTATTGCCCTGGCCACATCAGCAGTCCTCATGCCTCCCTGCAGCATGCCTAATGCACGTTCACGCAGATGAGCAGGGACCCTGGGCATCTTTCTTTGGGTGTTTTTTGCAGTCGGTAGACAAGTCTCTTTAGTGTCCTGCGTTTTTAGAACTGTGACCTTAAATGCCTACTTTCTGTAAGCTGTTAAGGTCTTAACGACCATTCCACAGGTGCATGTTAATTAATTGATTATGGTTAATTGAACATGCATGGAAAACATTGTTTAAACCCTTTACAATGAAGATCTGTAAAGTTATTTGGATTTTTAAAACATTATTGTTGAAATACACAGTCCTGAAAAAGGGACGTTTTTTTTTTTGCTGAGTATATATGCTGATGCATACTATGACTTTTGATAGTGTCTTTTCTCTGAGAAGCCGTATAAATTTCAAGCTGATAACTGTCTGCATGATAGCAATAAATATGATATGCTGGATGCCTTATTTCTTGCTTTCCTTTAAATGTTTTGCAATGGACATCAGAAACTAATTAGTGCTTCCAACTAACAATTTATAAAGAGAAATCTGTTTAATAAATCTGAGTTTAGACCTTTAACAGCTTGCCTATATTGTCCATGTTACACATGCTTTGGTAAGACTTGGCTGTTGATCTGAGATATAGAGTCAATGTGTTGCCTATGTATCAATGTACTGTTCATTTCTATTTGTCTGAGCTTGTGTTTGTATATCTTTGTTCTATGTCCAGTTAGAATGTTCTATAAGAGATATGTGACATACTCCTCACCCTAAAACTCTAATTTCTACAGCTGTGTCTATTCAGTCAATTTGCACAAATATAAAATTGAACAACCTGGATGGCATAGCTACATCTATAGTACCTGTCCATTTGCAACAATCTGCACAGTTCACTTGTCTCTTTTCATTTGAAAGTCCCTCTTGTTTAAAGAATGCTGAATACTGCTTCAGTTCAACTTGGAAAATGTCCCTAGACACTAACTTACTTATTAAGCTCTTGCCTAAATAGTCCATTGATTAAAAACAGCTTAACTTGAGCTCTTTCATACAACATACCAGTGCTGATGGCATCAGTTTGGCATTGCTGTTGGCATTTGCTTAAGGGCAACAACAAATAATGAATCCAGAACTGCTATGAAGAGGTAGATCCTGCAAAGACTCCTTTAGATTCATATGTCAGGCCAGGTTTAATAAATGTATCTTGGTTTCAGTTGCCCCAGTGGGAAAGTACAGATATACTAATAAAAAAAAAAATCTAAGATATACTAATAAAAAAAATCTAATTTTTGAAGATTGTTAGGACTCCTATATTAATTATGAAGTGAGACTGCTATGCACAACCCATCTCTTGGAATAGCCAGGTTAATTCCTTCTGATCTTTTATAGCATTATGAACATAGGGTTGATGTACCTAGTGGGCAGTGTGTTTTCATGTTTCAGGGCATAAGGATAAAACTTCTGAGTGTCTCAACAAATGATTTTGTTTTTAGAGAACAGCCATTGAAATGTGCAGTTAGACTTCTGCGTTCTCCCCCCTCCAATATATATACACATAATGACATCTGACTAATTTTATTTGGCTATTTCCTCTTACATTGTTTGTCTTGAACTAATTGTCTAAAGGGATGATTCTCCAGGGAAAGTAGCATTACAGCCTTGCACATATGCATGCAGTGACTACAATCAAGGATAAGTGTTTTTTGTTGTTACATTTTGGTGTAGATTGGTTGTCCATTATCTGTCTACTGAATTTTAATATGTGACATAGACATACCATAAAGTTTGCTTGGGCAAAAGGAGTGTTTGTTAGATTTAAACATTTAATGAAACTGTGTGGAGTAAAGCACTTGAGTTCAAGACAAAAATTTTTGTTTTTACATTGACATATTATTTTGCAAATGCTAGGTTTTATTTTCATAGGTGGGCTAAGTTGTGTGTGTTAATTACATTTGGCTTAGGTGGTTTTAACTTGTTGAAGAAAAGGTAGAGAATGACTAGCGGAGGTAGCTTCATAATGATGAAAAAACAGTATCAGATAATGAGTCATTCATATAAATACCCAAAGATGAAGGAGGGTAGAAAATTAGGGAGGCCAACCTGAGTAAACGGAGATGAAAACACTACTGTAGTGTTACTTAAGTCACAATTATGAATGCAGGTACAAGCTTTGCAAACATTGATTGTTAATATTTAACATGAAAATGGCTTTATCACATAACCATAAATTGAACTAAGCATTTTCAAATGAATATTTTTTGTAATCTTTGTATATAAATTAATGCAAATCTGTACAAGTAAAGACAAAGGATGCTTAATTTATAATTTGCTAGTTTGTTTTCTTGTGTTTTTTTAGATAGTGTAGATAAGAATGGGTTCTTCTGTTATTATTTATTATTTTTAATTGCATTTAGTTAGTTAAACAATTGTTTACCTTTTACTTAGTGTTGGAGTGATAAGGATCATTTTCTAAGATTGTGAAACTATCTCCTCTGAGGCAAATTTTAACTTTACATGTACTAGATTTTACTGTACTTGCCTCCATGATGTGCACGTTTTGTGAATACGTGCATTCTACATTATATATACATGCATATATAACACAAACACAGCATATGTATACTGTATATGTATATTATCCTCTTTTAGTGGTTATTGCCCCGCCCTGCGTCGACTCTGGGCCCGCCTCTAATCTCCGCACTTAGTGCGCATGCCCCGCGTTGTGACGCCGCTCTTCCATGTGTGTGAAGCGCATTATTTGGCAGCCGGAGCAGCAGCGGGGAGGATTGAAAAGGGGGGTATCCCCGGGATTTTACACGCGCGTGTTGAAATATTACAGAATCTGTAGTCCCGTTTGATATAGAAGAAACGCCGGTAAGGACGGATATTATTCGTCCAAGTCCCCGATAAGAACACAAGCGGGACAGAACAGCAGCCGGCTCCACTCCGTAAGTTACAAAGTAGATAAACTTTTTTGGGAAAAGTGGGGAAATGTGTGCATATATTTATGTGTGTATATATATATATATTAAAATTGTGCGTGATAAAAACGCCGGAGATTATACGAAAGGACAGAGAGCGCCAAGTATTTGGAGCCCTGTTGTGTGTGGTGCTAAATCCGGGATGAAGCCACCGCTCGCTCTTTCATCTATCTCATCACCCCCTTTCGAGCGAGCTAGAGCGAGGGGACTCGGGGGCGGTGGGACAGGTCCGGTAAAAGGAAGTCTCGAGAGGGCCGCCTGCCTCGCGCCGTGGCGCGTGAGTAAGTGACTGGTATGTGTGGTAGCGAACAGGGGGGTGAGGGGGTGCCTGTCGGAACCAGGGAATACGGCGTGCTGGGCGTTATTCGTCGAACCCTGGGCAGGGCAGGTGAGACGTCCTCTCGAACTCAAAGAAGAGATGATCGAGAATGGTGTTCGCGGGCTCGAGAGGCAGTTTCAAAAATAAAGCGGGATATGATTTTGGACCCAGGCCGAGCGGAAAGTGTTCATCGATTGTCGGAGGTTCGGGCCACCAAGTTTGTGCGTCCGGCTTGCGTTTGGGTTGAAACGTATTGCATTGTAAATAAGTCTGAAGCGTCCATCGCACAATAATGAGGCCGTGCTTGCGGGCCCGGAGTCTATGTGGAAAAGACACGAATGCTTCTTTCGTTTACGTTACTAGGAACCGACGAAGGTGCAAATAATGAGCCCCAGGTTCCCAGCATAAAGTCACATAATTTCGAGGATGAAAGGGGGAGGGGGTTAATCCGCCGGTTGCTTGAGATTTTTTATTTTTGGTACCGTACGGGTTTGTCAAGAGTTACATTTTGTGTAGAAAACAGCGCAGTTTTCATCCTGAAATGTAACCCTAACCCCTTCACCCCCGTATTTCTTGGGTCAGGAGCTTTTTTTGAGGAGGGGGGTCGGATGCGCATTTGAAAAGGCGCGATGGGAAGAGCGAGCTTCTTTGGGGGTCTGTTTTGTATAATGGGGTCTGACGTGCGGTGTAATGGTGGCTGTGGTGTGGAGGTGGTTTGGCCTGCAACCCCCCCCTTTCGTGGCACTTCACCCGGACTGGTAGTCCCGACTGTGTCTCCCTGTCACAATAAGAGTCTCTTCCTTCCTTAACCTCCCAGAGCGACAGGCGGCCCCCTGCTCTCTTCCTTTTGATCTTAAAGGGACAGGCGACCCCTGTTAGCTTGTGCCCCCATGGCAGCAGCCATAGAGCCTTTGGATGCCGTGCATCCGGATTACAGACGACTTGTTTTACTTGTTACTCTGACTGCTCCGACTCTCCTCGTCGCCATCATTTTTTTTTTTTTTTTATAATTTTGCCTTAAGGAAGCTCATTCACCTGACCTCCCCAAGAGTTGTTAGTGCAACAGTGTCACCTGTCGTTTTATTTATTTTTTTCATTTTATTTCTCTGATATACTTAAGATACTCTCTTAATTTAAGGATAGACTTGCTCTTATTGGTCTTTGTCATGGCGTCTGTGTGTTGTATAAGGAAGTAATCTCCAAGGAGAATGGGTAGATGTGAAAGCTAATTAGCTGTCCTGTGTAACCCGTTTCTTTCTTTCCCCTACAGTCTATTCTCATCCTATTCAAAAATGAACAGAAAAGTTCATTATAATTTACTGGTACCTCCTTCCAAATAAGTATATTTTGATGCACTAAATTTTCTCACATTGACACATTCTTGAATATGTTTAGTGGTTGGAAACGTCAATTAGATTTAACCCGCAAGTCATCAGCCTTGTCATTTGTAGAATGAGTGCAGCCATTTGCATCTCTCATTATATCCCTTGGAGCTGAACAGTGTGAGGGAACCTGCTCTTTATGGATCACCATCCGTTATTTGCATACCAAAACACTTTTTCTGATGACCTGCATTAAATATAGTTGAAAATAGGGGAACCAGTTACATATGCATTTATACATGCTGTCAGTCTTGAGACTATGGTGCAGCAGTTTAAAAAAAAAACAACAACAAAAACCGCTTTGGATGTTGGGATCGCACCAGGCTTAAATCAAATATAAGATGAGTTTATTCTAATCCTTCTTGGTCAGCTGTCAGAGAAAGAAGGGGAATTAAGTGGTGGGATCCTCATAATGCAAAATGGCACATAATCTATCCACTGTTTAAAGTAGTTAATGTCACTTTTGCTTATGCTTGGATGAGTAGGTTTTCTAATTGTGCCGTGTTGAACACCTTAGCAGTTTGTGCTTTTAACAGTGGAGGTCTGGTATTTGTTTGCAAACTTAGGTGGTGTTGGTAAATGAGTGGATTGCCCAATGCTTTATAGTACTATAGTAGATGTCAGTTTTTGTGGCAAAACTGTTTTACGATTTGGGAGTGATGAGGAATGATTGTTCTGCTGAATAATGGCTCAGTTCTTTGTGGTGCAGGGATGTCACATGGGACAGAGTGTGCTAAGCAACCAGACAGGGCCGCAGTGACCAAGGACCCAAGGGAAGGTGGTTCATGAAGTGCCTGTTAGAAAAAAAACATCATGCACCTGGAATTAGGACAGCTGCCCTTGCCTGCCCTCTGGGCATATGTGAAATCTAATGCATGAGTTTGGTTTGCTGGTGCAGAAAGGGTAGCCTTGTACAGGGTATAACAATTCACAACCTTGTTTATTTGTTTAATATTTTCATTGTGTTTTCCTACAAACACATAGATTTGCTTTTTGGGTTAGTTGGCAACTGCCTGGTGCAGATGGGCTTAGTTGTATGTCTTGCAATGAACTGGAGTCCCATCCAGGGTTATTTCCAGCATTTTCATCCCCTCATCTTGTCAGGATAGAGTCTTATCTTACTCCTGTTATGTGGGTAGAACTAGCAAAATCATGGTAAATGCAGAATTTTTCAGCTCTGCACTCAGTTTCATGTTTGTCTCGTTTTAAGAACTGTATGGACTACACATGTTCAAGTTGTCCATTTTCGTTAACCTGCACACAGGTCCTCCAACTTGCAGGGAAAACTCAGGTGTTGGTTGGAGGATTGGTACTCAAGCCTCTGTTAAAAACCTCACACTTTTCCAGTAGTGTGCTGAGCTGTTACCTGTTGCATGGCTGCACTTGGGTTCCAGTCCGGGTGGTTTGTTGTGTGGTGGATGCGGCAACGTGTTTTATTTACCCCTCCTTATTGATACAGGAAGAAACACTGACATTCTGAAAAGGTGGGTGAGTAGGCAGAGGTTATGTTTTGTACACCAGAAGAATATGTACTGTATCCCATCTCTTCTGCTTGTATACATTCATTCATCATGATAGTGTGTCCACGTTCTATTTATCTTTCATGCTCTGGGAAGTATGCTTGACCCAGAAGGCTTCATCACTGCAGTACAGGTAGGTAGTGCTACATGCGTAAGAAACAGATTATTGGATTAGGAAATGGTGACTTGTGGTTATGTTTACTAAAGATGCTAAGTTACTAGAATTGTTTTAAATTTTTTTAAATGCGGCTTGATTTAAACCTCCAGGATCATGGAGGAGAGGTTTAGGTATTGTGAAGTTCTGTGGTTGGATTTCAGAGGTTGCTAATAAACAACTAGGTTAAAGCATTTTTAGAATTTTTTTCTTTCTATTCTTTCATGAATTGATCAGATGTTACGGCTAAAATAAACTTTAGTATTCTGTTGACTCAATTTCTGAACTCTTCCACAGCGATTTAGATTTCAATCATTTTTCCCTGCATATATGCTGTGTTCAAGTGCTGACGGAATATTAAGAGCTTTGAGCTGTGATGTTTCACTTTCCCACTTCAGTGTGTTTATGTGGGTTTCAAGTCCAACTGTTCAGAACAAGGCAAGATTGCTGTTTTAATTAATTAACTATGTAGTCACTTTGGTCCAGATGCATTTGGACCAAATAGTGGCATTTTTGGGCTGACCAGGATATGTTAAACAAATAGGGTGAAAGGTTGACGTTGCATCACAACTCTTAACAATTTGGGTAGGTATGTTTTGTTTGAATTGTCTAACTTGTAAGTGGTAGCTCATCCATATGGTATTTCCAACGCAACAACTGAATCTACCGTCTGTCCGAAAGCATGTGAATGCAGCAATAGGCACTTGGGTAGTGAGAGGAGTGAGGCTACATTGCATAACTTGACTGTCCCTCACCAAGTCTAACTTTAGTTTAAGTGACTGGTCTATGTTGGTTTATCTCCTGTTGTGTAGTAACTTACGTCTGTCTGCTCATTTGTGTTAAGTCTCTAGAGAGAATTATATCACTGTACTCTTGTATGTTTCAACAAGACAACTTTATTAGCTGTGTAGTGTGAAATATGTTGTTTGTATTTACCGAGAATAGGTTGATATTTCGAGTGTGCTAGTATCTTATTTTTGTTGGAGAGATTTCTGAGTTTTGTAAGGTCATATTTATTATCATAGTCAGTAATTAATTTAAGGTATTTTAAGCTTTGGTGGTGGGGATTGCTTAATTCTGCCATGTCTTGCTTATTTAAGGTTTCTTGTCAATATATACTTACTATTTATATGTTTAAGACTAAGATTTCTTATGTCAGTATTTAAAAAATACCATGAATAGCCGTGTGTACGGCCTCTGCAATAGGCTGCTCATAAAGTAGTTAAGGAAGGATGTGGCAGTCTGTCTGCTCTGAAAGAGAAGTTCATGTAGGTTTAGTCTGTTGTATTGGCCAGGAAAATATACTTTAAGTGAATCTAGTTTAAAACTTGGTTTAATTTCTTCTTTTCATTAAAAGAAGAAACAAATTGAAGCTTTATTGCTCAAAATTTCTGCACATTACATGTATTCTTTTAACTTGACACACTTATAAGATGATACCTGAAAGTAAAGGAAAATTGAATCCTTTCTTAGATGCATGTTAAGATGTCCTTTCATGGAGACTCTGACCTAGTACATCTTTTTGGGTTAAGTGTATCACATATTAGGACTTGGCCATATTTAAATATTTTGGTTTGTTGAAGCATGACCACTTTTAAGAGTAGTTACTCTCAAATTTCTGTAATGGTAGTAAGGTGATATAAAACCTTCAAAAAATAACAATTTAATTATCTAATATCTAAATGTTTGTTTGCTGCCATTCCAGATATCACTGAAACATGTTTGTGAGAAGTAGGTCATGAATCTTCAGAATCGGATTTATTGGCCAAATATGCATGCAAGGATTTTGACTTCGGTTTTGGTGAATCTCCAATTACAAGTCACATAATCGACATGCACACAACAGTTAATCACACACCTGGAAAAAAAAAAAAGACAATACATGTGTATATAATATGCATAAAGTGCAGAGTTCAACTTAGTTTGAGAAATGATAAAGTAAACATTGGGGGATAAAATCAAGTATTCACAATATGTGAACCGTATTGCAAGCCTCTGTTGGGATGAAACTAAACCTTGGTGCCCTTGATGGCCTATGCGGGGAAAATATTGTTCTTATATCTTTTGTTTTGGCGTATATTAATCTATAGCACCTGGACAGTGGAAGATGTTCCAAAAGGTTGTAGCCTCGGTGTGAGGGGACAGTAATGATTTTCCTAGCCCGTTTTAATTACTCGAATAATTTTGTGTTCAGGCCAGAAATGTCTTATGACCCCAGTGTGAGCAGGTTAAATAGGGTAAATGCAGGTACTGTACATAGTATCGACCAGGGACATTCATTGTCCTGGAGGTCCGTAGAGGCTGGGCTGCAGGTTTTCATTCCAACAAGTTTTATAATTAGAAACAGGCCTTACAGATAATGAGGGCTGGTATTTATTCATATGGCTTGTCATTGCTTTAATTCTTCAAAATGTGTTTTTTCTTTACTGGGTACTGTTTCTATATTGTGGTCTTTTGCTCATGTATTTCAAAACAATGCAATAAACACAGTTTTAAATTAAATCATGTTGGCTATACAGCTGGGGGTTGCTTTTGTCATTTGCACATCATTCAATCAATTAAAACCTAAATGCCGCAGTTTACATCTAACATAGGCAGGTTTTTTGAATTGTAACAAGTTTACTAAAACTAAGCCCTTTAAGTGTTTAAAGTGAACAGCTGCAGCTATGGTGGACCTGCAGGACCATAACTGAGTACTTCAGGTGTAGGCCATGAGTTGGACATATATAATATAAAGGCCCTTCTGTGCACTAAAGTGTATTTTTTAAAGTAAACTCATCTTTCACTTTCAATATTACTCATAAAATTTAACCATTTAGTACTATGCTATCTCTCCTAATAGTGAGAAGTAACCTGAAGTACTGAGTGAAAAAAGTTGTTAAATTTTAATTTTTTTTATTTTTTATTCTAATTCCGAGTAAATATGCATTTTCCTTGGAGTTCTTTGAGGAAGCAGTTTTTCCCCATTATGTAATATGTGAGTAGATTAAAATGTCTGGTTGTCAGTGAATGAGAGCTGCTCTTAAACACGCTATGACTGCTCTGTTATCATACCCTTTCTCCATTCAGCTGTGTTAAAAAAGAAAATGTTTTTTGATGGTAATTCTGCAATCGATAGGGCAGTATTTAAATCGGTAATGGATCCAAATGCCATTTTTAGTGCATTTGAATTTGTACTTTTAGGAAAATGGATGTTCCTCCTTCGGGATTCATTTATTCCTTTCAAATTCACTGAACTTTTCTGCTCTCTTTGTCCCTGTTTTCAGACGTATAAGGATTGGTCATTACTGAAAGACAAGAATCTCATCTTACATTTTCCACTCTTCTACTAGTTGTGCCTTGCAAACAAGCACATTTTCAACATATCATGACAACAGCCCCCTCCCCACCCCCACTTTGGAAATGCAGTAAACAGGAAGTCTGCGTCCTGCAACAGCTCCGGTGTGTCGGGCAAAGGCACTCTGTCGAGGAAGGCCACATAAAGCTGGCTATTGCCACTTTAACCTGAATGTATTGACATCCTGTCAGGTAGCGGAGTTGGCAGAGTTGGGTGTCCATTGCTACTCTCTGTGAATAAACCTTTTTTGCCCTTAGGGTTCATGTTACCCTTTATGATGCCTCATTTTGATGTTTATATCAGGTATTTGAAAGATTGTGCCTACTGTGAATGTTGTTAGATAACACTTTGTGCTTATAGCTTCTTCATATGTGGCAGAATTTGTGCTTATAGCTTCTTCATAAGTGTCAGAAATGATCAAAGATGTGGTTTTACATTGATTAGAGGATAACAGAGACCCTTATTACTCTTTTGAAATTTTACTGTGGTTAAATTCTCAGACACCCATTTAATAAGGTTGCTTATGTTTGGTGTAGATGTAGCTTAGTGCCAAGGCTGCTTTAAGCAAGAAATGAATAGCAAAATACACTTATGAAAGAACAAGCCAGTTGTGGCATCATTGGAAATCTTACTTCCTTTCATTTTGATCTTCTGTGTGAAATGTGAATTTCCTCTTAGGATTAATAAAGTATCTATCTGTCTATCTATCGATCGATCGTCCCATGTATGTGTCTGGTAGAGTATTTGACTCTACTTTCATAGATCACCTTGTACTAATATTTGGAATGTTATTAAAATTCTGAATTTTGTATCAGTACCAGCTTTGGGCGTCATTACTATTTCCAAAACAAAGTAACCCCAGAATCCCCCAGTCTGTCTTAAGCTTCCTTGGTATGCCATACTTTGCTCCACTTCTGCCTTCACTGTGTGTTAAAGCAGTCAGGTGTTTCATGGTACTGAAATGATTGTTCTGTACCACTTTTTGTTGTACTTTTTCAGAACTGGGTTACAGCACAACCCTACTGTGTACAGAATAACATGAGAAAACAATTTGACAAGAAAGTGCTTTTTAGGATGTAGCTTGTTTATTTCTGCTCCATTATTGTTTGCATAGCATTGTCATATTGACACCTCTATCTAGTAACTTTCTTGTATTTATAATTCTGTGTCAAGTACTTTCTAACATAAACTTGGTGAAGAGAAATCTTGTATAAAAAAAACTTCATACTCGTTTTGAGTAACTCATTTTAAAGTATAAGTGGACAATCCTACAGGAGTTGTAAAATTTGCCAGAAAAATAAAATTGGGAAATTAATATTAAAGGCCTTTTTTAAAAAGGTGATTTTAAATCTGTTATAGTAACACAAGTTCAATCAGAAGTATGGCAGTTATGTTACATGAACTTTCAGGGCCCATTCACACCTAAGCATTTTTGAAGTGTTTTAGCTCTGGATCAGATCGCTCCTAAACATTTGAAAAATTATTTTCCATTATTTTCAATGACACCATTCACACCTAAGCAGCAAGCTGTTTAGAAAACTTCTGTGTGCAAAAGTTTGAGTGGTTCTGACCAAACACCTGTTTCATTGAAGTCAATGGTAATGTTCAGAAAACACTGGTAAAAGACAACAAATGAGCATTTATTGAAGCGTTTTTACAGGAAGTCCATGCCTCTTTTTGGGAGAAGCAGCTTGTGTTTTGAAATGAGTATTGTTACCTGTTTTACTTAATGGTGAATATTTAAAATATGTTTATGATAATTCTCAATTAAAAAAAAAAAAAAAAAGTTTCATGAAGTAAATAGCATTTATCCCAAAATCTGGTTCAAAAGTTGGCCACTGAACCTCTAGGTCACACTGCTTCAAGATATTCTTAGCGAATGTCTGCATTAAACCTAAACAGATTTTTTATTAATAATATGTTACTGGACTTCACTCTTTTTTCTGTTTGGCTATGTGATTAAGCCCTGAAAATGATTGGTAGACCATGCACCACCTGTGCTTCTTGACTTTCACTTACTGCTGCCGAGGTAATCACTTGCTCCCATTGACCCCAAACTGGACTGATTAAATTTACCCCTGATCTCATGCATGAATAAATGTAAATGAATACAACTAAGTTTAGATCTTTTTGAATTGATTATCACTGTGCATGATAAACCCCTCCTTCACTAGCTGCTGCTATAAGACTGATTCATGTGGTTGCATGATTTCGTTCCAAAAGCAGCAGGCAATTTTTTTTTTAGAAATAACTTTTCTCCCCCACATATTACTACTTATTTGTGTTTATCCTTATCAATACCCATGTGTAATCCCTGCATTTTTCAGCATGCTGCCTGCTTCATAGAGTCCAAAATTTTCCTCTCAACCCTCTTTCCTGCAAAACAAGGTGAGCCCCAATATGCATACTCACAAAACTTAACACCTGCTCTTCTGCAATGTGATTACCAGGATTAAAGTATTAACTGGAAATGTAACAATCGCTTCGATACCCAACACCTCACAGCCTGTAAAACTGAAGTAATGCTGATCATATTTTTCCTGCAAAGCACTTCATTGAAAATGCTTGAAAACAACTACAAAGAGCCAGAAAAGTACTTGCAAAATGACATTAAAATGCTGTAAAATGCCAAACAGATGCTTGAAATTTACAGTACTTAAGTGTGAATTGTCCCTAATGAGGAAGGAAATCTGCTTTTGCTTGCTGTGGTGGATGCTAAAAGATTCTACCATAATATGGTAGTAAGTGAGGGATCTCTGGTTCAAACAAGAATCAGAGTGGGAATCAAGAGTAGAACATTAACTTAAGGTGTCTGTAGAATTTATAAATCTCTTTTAAGGACAACTGTTGACCCATGAGTAGACCAATAAGACTGAAAAATCTTTCACAAAATATTGCATTGTGAGGTGTTTTTTTTTTTTAAGCAGAAGGTTGTCTATTTTTATTAATGGTGACACAAACTTACCATTCAGAAATACAGACTAGCACAGGCAGAATGAATCCTGGAAGTGATGTGCAAAAATGGATCTGTAGTATTCTGCAGTAGTTCACAGTATGTGTGGTTCTAGCACAGTGCCATAATTGGTGTCGGGTAATTGTATGTGAATAGTTAAGGTCAATTTGTCATCCTTAACACTTACCATCCTTACTACTTTTGTTATATTAACACTAGAATTACCAGAGCCTACGAAAAAACTCGTAGTTCCGTCCCAACTTCAATCGCTTCGCACCTCTCCATCAGTGTCTTTTTTTTTTTTGTCCTGTAAATGTGTCAATAAGCAGCTAGCAGCCTACTATCACATCCTCCCACCACTGCACAGTTTCCTTTGTATATGGAGAGTCGCTCGCATACTGAAGAGTCTATAGTTGAAGGTTGAAGCTGCTGTCACTGTACTTTGTATACAAGAACCAGATCAAATGTTGTTTACTTATTTATCTTTATTTACTTCCTACAGTGTAAATTCACAAGTAGACTGCAGAGCTTCCCATGTACATATACAGAGTTTCATAGCTTGTCTTTATGCGAAAAACAGCAGTGTTGGGGGTAAGTGGAATCATGAACGCGACTGAGAGAATAAAACTGAATAAAAAACAAAACAAAGCTAACCTGTACAAGTTTCATAAATTTACACTGGCTGTTACAGACTTGAATCCAAATGTATGTTTTTATTCTAAAAAAGTAGTAATAAGAGCAGCTCACTTCTCAAAACGGACTCGACCGGGGTCGAACCTGTGAACCACCAAAGCAGTCATAGCAAATGCGTGACAATGTCGCACCCTAATGCAGGTTCTTTTTCTGCAGTTATATTCTTGAATAGAAGTGCATTTGTTCTATTATATTAGTATCTTTTGTGAAAGTGTTTATTTGATATTTGGAATTCAGGCTTCACACATTATACACTTCATGTCTACATTTTGTCAATTATTATTCAAACAAGAAAAACGTTTGTTTTAACGATGTGTTTACAT